>NC_086317.1:263594325-263826825 GCF_036172605.1 Pelobates fuscus
TACTCAGCATGTAACATTAACATAATAAAAAACCAAAATCACAGTAGACGCACAATGTATGGAGCTGTGAGAAGGAGAAATTAAAATGGGAATCATGCAGATAACTAATGAGCAATGCTTAATTTAGCCAGGGGTCCCAGATTTTTATTAAACTATTTTGGATTATTAAGAGTCATTCTGTAAAAAAAGGTAATTTTGTATTGTCTACTGAACATAAATAAGATATATTACAGAGGTCTGCAATAGTTATGTGAAATGCTAGAGCAATGCAAGCTTGTTTATGGCCTTAGTTAAATCTTCATGTGGTTTTAAAAGCAGAACTGTCACATCTAAAAAGTTACGCCAAAGCTGGAAGCTAATTAAAAGTTATCTGCGGCTTGGGTTTTTTATATTTTTAAAATCACACTACTTTCTATACCTTAATTTACATGGCATGCAGGGCTGTCTGGACATAGCCAAGGAAAGGAATTTAAATTATATTAACCTGTGGTGTGCTGGAGAATGTGTTATTCCAAGCATGCATGCTCTCATACATCATTACTCTGTAGTTGGCAGATTGAGCATGAATGTGCCTAAGGCATCAATGAAAGGCAAGGTGTTTTTATTTTACTTACCTCGGCTGTATTACTGGCCTGTACAATAGCATTTAATTGGATAAGAGAACAAGGGACAGGAAATCTAATGTATTTGTATATTAATTTTCAATATCAGGAGTGTTTCAATTGGATTTTCATGTACTTTGATATTACAGAGTGAACCAAAAAGCATTATTCACCAAAATAAATATAGTAAATATTCTCAAAGAAGAATATATACATTTTGACTCAAATCCTTCAAAACATTTTCTTAAATTTGAAGCTCAACTTCTTATAGTCAGAGGGGGAAGGTGATTCAGCAACTAAATCTAAATATTTTTTATCTCACAAGGAGATGGAATGAATTATTAAGAGACAGGAGGTCCTGAGAACGGGAGAATTGCCATTGGGATCCCATGTGTTAAACGGAGTAAGTTGCATTACATAGTGAGGTATGGTTGTAAGTTCACAAACCCGTCCCACAAGAACAGAGGTGTGAAACTACAGACCACATGACAGCCCCACTGTAATTTATTATAGTGTGCTTTTCTTGCAGGTAAAAGAGAATTATGGAAATTGCAGTAAAAATAAACAATGGCTGGGGCACAATTCAACAACATTGTATTGGGACATGATCAAACCTGTACAATCTGCATTATAATGGAGGAGGATTTTTGGTATAAATCCTGTTTTTGTCCATACTAAAAGAAACCTTTAATCATTACAGGAAACAATACCTAAAACAGGCCTATTTAATTAAAACATGTTCTGTCTTCTCTATCTAAAAATAGAATAGTTATATGTGATGTATCTACCATAGCTAAAGGACACATGGTGAGTACATAGTAAGTTATTAAATTACACTGAAAAATTGTCCGCTGTTCCTGGCATCATATACTGACCTCTCCTTGCAAGTTCACTCACAGTATATACAAATAATTCATTCACTGATCAGCCACTATATTAAAACCACTGACAGGTGAAGTGAATAACATTGAATATATTGTTATAATGGCACCTGTCAATGGGTGGGATATATTAGGCAGCAAATGAACAGTCAGTTCTTGAATATCATGTGTTGGAAGCAGGAAAAATGGGCAAGCAAAAAAGGTCTGAGTGACTTTGATCAGGGCCAAATAACGATAGCTAGATAACTGGGTCAATACGGCAAGTCTTGTGGGGTGTTCCTGGTATGCAGTGGTTAGTACCTACTAACATTGATGCAAGAAAGCACAACCGATGAACCGGCACCAGGGTCATGGTCGTTGAAGGCTCATTGATACACGTGGCAAGCGAAGGCTAGCCCATCTGATCCAAACATAGAGAAGAGCTAAAATTGATTAAAAAAACATTATTGCTGGTCTTGATAAAGAGTATCAGAAATGGGTCATTGCCTGACTACCATGGCATTTGGACGCGTGTGAGTTGAGCTCTGTTCAGGCGAGGAATAAGATCAGCTACATAGCAATACAACTTTATCTGATACACCGGAGAATGACAGGGCTCCACACATAGCCCTCAGAATGCCTGGGGAGTGCAACTTTGGAGCACCACAGTGGAAACATATAGCATGCAAAAAGAGAGAGGAGGAGACAGTGGAATCCCCGTCGCCACTGTCTGAGGTACCGCCTGATTCCGATTCCAATATGCCTCATCACTTGGACCTGCCAGTTAGCAAATGCACTCTCCACAAGGAGCTGTAATCCCCAAGAGCTACATTACAGGCAAATTTTATCCTTATTATAATAGACCATCACAAAGAGATGCAAGAGCTGGGAGACCAAATGGCGACCCTGGAGGGCCACATGGAAGAACCCATAACGAGCTGATAGACAGGTTTGTGGAGGTGGATCACAATATTGTACTTAAAATTCTATCTGGTGTCTCAGGATCCACATGAACATCACATATATAAAGATTCAATTCCTCATCTTTCCAAATCTTTAATCATTTAATATTGTATAAAAGACATAAAAAACATAACATAGTGTAAAACCAACACCACTAATACAATTAGGATAAATTATTGCACTTCCAAACATGGGTCCGCTATAAATGATCAGAAGGTCTAAAAGACCTGCAATATGCAGCAAATAAGAATGTCCCGGCAATGGATTTGGTCCTCTGTCCACCAACTTGTTATGGGTCTGTTTCCTTTCCAATTGGAAAGTAGATTAGATCCAAATAAATTCTAAATAACCAGGCTGGAGAAAAAGACAGGGTAAACCCTGCTCACAAAATCAACACCTGGCAAGACTTTGTAATGCTGAAACCTCCAGCTCACCAGGTTCCTTATCAGACTCCATGTGGGGAAGGACCTCCACACCATAGGTGATTGGGTCTGTGGATCTGTGGTGAATGCTCCTATTTTACCTTGAAGAAGGTGCAGTATCCTACTTCTAACTGCCTACTTAACAGTACCACTCCTAAACAGGTTGGGCATCGGGTGAATGTTTATGGCTTCTGATATATCAACCCCAGTTCTGGATCCAATGACTGATGCATGTTCCTAGATCTACATCCTGCTCGCGCAAGTCTTGGGATGCTCTACGGTGGTCAATTTCGATACTTGCTAGCATATCTGTGACAGCAGCAGTTGTTCTAATGTATCTTTTTCATTTATTTCATCTCATTTCATCTTCTTGAATTATGCCCAACACTAAGAAGAACCCAGCCTAGAGTAAAATGTTCCAGGAAAAAGAAGATGTGACCTTCTTTGAAGAGGGTTTGTTATTTTTTCCCTGCTCCTTTTTGACCACACTGCACATGGTTTGAGGCAATGAATTATTATTTTTTCATAAACTGAAGAATGCCTTGTGCCGGCCATCTATAAATCTATATGTAAGCTTAGAAAATGAACATATATATCAGCAACACTACTGGCTAGAAATCTCAAAGAAACTGGTCAGCAATCGATTGCTGTTACCCTGTACCTCTAGGGTGGGCTACTCTAAATGAGCCAATGTCAAATTCACATCGAAATGTCAGGATAATGTTACTTTAAGCCTTGGATAATTAATATTAGGCAATGACTGTTGTAACATGCCAGCAGAACATTCTCTTATCTAAGAGGCATACTTTTATTAGTTCTTTTTTTGTAATTTGGTTTCATTCCAAGGCAAAAGCAGCAGTAATTCTCCTTTATTTGTTGTCTAGTCCTCCCATCTTGACTATAAACATAATTGTTCTTAGTGATGTTGTTGTTTTTAGGAGGTACATTTAGCAGATGGGCCAAGATGTAATTCTTACAGATCCTGTTTTGAACGGCAACAGTCTCTCTACCAGTGTTTGCTTGACACCATGTATTAGGGCTTTACATAGGTGAAAAGAGCATTTTCAATAATAGTTACAGATACTGTAAACATATTAAAAAGAAAATATGGCGTATGCACTCCATGGCTGAAATCTAAAAAAGTAGATAATTTACAAACAAGGTATTATCTAAGGTGAGTATGCAATGTGAATTTCAATTTAAAAGAAGCACTATAGGGTCAGGAACACAAATATATATATATATATATATATATATTTCTGACCATATAGTGTTAAAACCACCATCTAGCCTCCCTGGCCCTCTCTTGCCTCCCTAAATATAGTAAAATATTTCTTGTATTCAAGCCTGAAGCTGCTGGCTCTGCGGAATAGCAAGCTGTTTGCTGACATCATCACAAGTGTTATTCTGAGCAAATCACAATGGCTGAATGGCTGGATTGGCTGAGACTGTGAAGGAGCAGATCAGGGGCAGAACCAGCATGAGTCAAACACAGCCCTGGACAATCAGCATCTCCTCATAGAGATGAATTGAATCAATGAATCTCTATGAGGAAAGTTCAGTCTCTGCATGCAGAGGGAGGAGATACTGATATGTTGTGATGCATACTAGGCAAGACTGAGATAGGAAGCAGCTCTAGCAGCCATCTGAGGAGTGGCCAGTGGAGTTATTACTAGGCTGTAATGTAAACACTGCAATTTCTCTGAAAAGACAGTGTTTACAGCAAAAAGCCTGAAGGGTATGATTCTACTCACCAGAACAAATGCAATAATCTGTAGTTGTTCTGTTGACTGTAGTGTCCCTTTAAGGTCAAAATAGCTGAAGTCAGTTATGCTTTCAGTTTCGCTACCTTAAGCTTAAACAGGTTGGGCATCGGGTGAATGTTTATAGCTTCTGATATATCAACCCCGTTCTGGATCCAATGACTGATGCATGTTCCAAGATTTACTTCTTGCTCGCGCAAGTCTTGGGATGCTCTCCTGTGGTCAATTTCTATACTGGGTGGCATATCTCTGACAGCAGCAGTTATTCCAATGTATCTTTTTCATTTAAGCTTGTTTTCCTACATTACTATATTATATAATGTCATTATGTTTAATCTGACCTATATATCAAAGAAAAGAGTTACGTGTGCGATATCTCAAATCCCTATGCATATTTTAATAACAGTTTTTTTAGTGACACTCCAATGCCCAATATGTGCAATCTCACCTGCCACTTCAAGGCAAACATCCACTGGGCTTATTATATGCTTGGGTACAATCTCTTTATAGCCATGATGGATTGCACCTAAATGGAAGAGGGTCTGTGGTGTGGGGGGAGAGGATGGATAAGTTTGAAATTAATTTTGAATTCTCACTTTAGTAATTAACTTTAAAAAAAGTCATTTATTTGAAGAAAAAAAAAGTATATCATTACTTACTCAAATAAGTTCAAATCACAAATATTAGGGGAAATGTCAAAGACACAAAGTTATCTAAGAACTAAATGGGGTAGGGGTATAGGAAAGACCACATACCAATGCATATCCGATGCCACATTTCTCCTGCATGCTTCCTCAGCAGCTATACAGAACTAGCCCAATATTCATGTATATATATATTCAAACACACACACACTCACATGTGAAACAATGCATTAACAATGAATGAACCTTTCCCTGATCCAGTTCAAACACCTACATGCATCAAAGATTGAAAACATGTACAACATGTTACACAGGAAAATAATTACTGATTCCTGAAATCAGCGTGTTTTTTTTTTTTCTAGTATGAATGACTGTGTTGGACAATCTAAGATGTAACGTCTTCTTTCATTAACATCTTAATATATCACTTCCTAAATGTATAAATCTTTTCGATGACCTGCTCTTTTTTTACTAATATAACTCATGTGATAAGCTGACCCAGTTTTTATTGCTAAGATTCTATAAGTACACTGGGTTTTACGTAATAGAACATGAGTGGCTCATCATCACCCCCAGGTGTGATATGCACACACCCTCCATGGATGAAGGCACCTCATTGGATGTAAGGGGACACACACGAAGGGGAAATAGGGTATATAAGAAACTTTGAATCAGTAGCTTGCTTTTCCCTGATGAAGGTGCGTCTTGTACAACACCGAAACTGGCGTCGGGCGTTTGTTCATTACTTTCATTTGACTATGGGCACTTTACACAGCACTTTAGTTTGCCTCACATATTTTCTTTCCAATATGTGATTTCTTACTACCTTTTTTTGCTCCTATTTCTGTCTAGTCAGTTTACCAGGGAGAGAGGCTGCATAATTAATCCTTTACTGTTAGCTTTTCTAGCAGTTTATTTTGTATCTTCACCCTTTACCCTGAGACTATCTATCTTCTGACAGACTATATCCTCCGCGACTTTATCATTTAATATCCCGAAGAAGGATCCAAAGTATTTATACTAAGGGCATCCTGAGGGAGGATAGATACAGAAATGTATCCTGATATGTCCATTTGCTAGATGTAACTAAAAAATGGTCTGTACCTCTGTCTGATTGCTAGCTCCGTCTAACAATGCACCTATAATATGTACCCATTACCTTAAAATTGGGAATTTTTTGACAGAGTGTAACTTTGGGTGTAATTTTAGATGCTACACCATTTGAGATTTTCGGATAACACTAAGTCTCTATACTAGGGAACATTCCCCCGATATATCGGCATCTTGTATAAGATTAGATATCCAGAGGAGGATTTGATCTATATATTTACTTTTTTGATGTATATATTTTCTTTTTTTTGTACAGTACCTATTTGTACAGTACCTATTTACCTGATTATCTATATACTCCTGTATATATAGGAGCATTTGGATCTTATTTTTACTTTTACTTTTTATTATTTTTTACACTTATTATTTCTTTATTTGAGACTACTATTCTGTCCCTATCATGTTGCTATGGAGAACCACTTTCAAGAGATACCCTACCCTACCTCTTGTATCTAGACATTTTTGTATATACATATTTTCAACTTATTAGGCTACTTTACCTTCCAGGTCATACAGAGGGTCACATACAATTTTTTGGTTGTGACCACCTGCAATGTTCGTCCTTTTTTTACTCTATGTCAGTTACTCAACACTTGGGGTTAAGCCCCTAGAGACACCTGGAGTCTCTACTTGGTACTTTAAACAGCAGGCTACGACTGGGCACTTGACGTTTGCCATAGTGGCTTAGTGGTGCCCTACTGTTTTACATAAGTTTCTTCTTTTTAAGATTCTAAATTAAAAAATATAAAAAAATAAAATAAAACAATATGTCCCCATCAAGAAAGACCAATCCAAACAGATCTCCCCATGTAAAATGAGAAATATATACATTACATTACAAGATTACAAATTATTAGTTACAAAAACTCATTTTACCTATCATAACCTTTATTTAGGATAGAGGTCCAATCCAAATTACTCTGCACTATGGATCACCAGGGGGAAGATTAATGACAAACCAATTCCTTGTAGCCAAATATAACATATTTACTTAATCACATTTATTTCAGGAACAAGGCAAATCTTTGTTCCTACACTGTATACATTTCAATGGTTGATAGACTATGTGACAAACCAATACATTATAACCAAAGATAGTGACAATTTTATCACTTCCTTCATTATATTGTTATCCAGTTTATAAGCTTAATATATTGTAACCCATTCATTATAATGTAACCAGATGTGTTGCTAACCAGATGTGGGCTGAACCCTTAATGTGTGGCTTTTTAGACCTGGATCTACACAACTGGTGGTGGGACAGAAGGATATTTGTTTTTTTTTAATATCAGGGAGGCAGCTGGAAAAATCAGCAGCACAGTGTGCCTCGAAGCTATATAACGGGATGCCCTGGTGCCCTCCAAGTGACTGTATAGATGGGGAGCTGGGGATCAAACTTTACTGCACAGCATTCTATTAGGTAGGTAGCTTGGTGGGTCCACATTGAATACCTGGCAGTGCTGCATGTGCTTGTGCACTGCTGCACATATGTTAGAGCAGTTCACCTGCTCCAGTGTGCTGACTTTGGAGGGACTCTCATCACATCCACTATGAATGATCGCACATGTAAGATGTCCTGTTACCGAGTAGGAACAGAGACCATGCAAAGGATAGAAAAATAATTTAGGAGTAGACTTTAACCACTGAATCTTGGGACAAAAATGAATTTCACTATGTCATCTTTGTGAATCTTTATTGGTAGAACTAAGTACAGTCATGGGAAAACGAAAGTACACCTTCTTTGAATACCATGGCTTTACATATCAAGACATAATGACAATCATCTGTTTCAGGTCTTAAAATTAGGTAAATACAACCTTAGATGAACAACAACACATGACATATTACACTGTGCCATGATTTATTTAACAAAAATAGTCAAAATAGAGAAGCCATATGTGAAAAATGAAATACACCTTATGATTCAATAGCTATTAGAACCAGATTTAGCAGCATAGTGAGCTGTGCATGGCCCTTCCTCCCACGGTGATCTCCTGGAGGGAGAGGATAGAGAACTGGGGCCAGAAAGCCAACTCAGAAATGACAGACACATACACTGCTCTCCCCACTATTAGACACATGCACGCACACAAATCTACTCACATTACTGCCCACACTGTCCACATACACACTACTACACATGCTGCTATTTCATAAACTGTTACACACACACACACACACACACAAACACAAACACACACTACTACACATTTTGCTACCCACACTGTAACAAACACATACTGTTGCACACATTGACAAACACATACAGAAAAATCTATACACAGTTATACTTTGGGTTCAAGCCCCAGGTGTTTCTGGAACCTAGAAATGCCTCTAATCCTAACCTGTTCATCAATAGGTGCTAATGTATCTTTGACATATCTGCCTATTTAGTAATTTTTGGAAATATATTTTGTAATTTTGATATTACTTTTGATGTTCAATAAAGGATATTTATACATTATCCACTTTACCTGTTTCATCATTAGAGTTTATAAATCGTATTTTTTCATGAAAAGTTAAACCTTAAAATGGATATGTCACTTTCAAGAGACTTTGCATATTTTGCAAAGATCCCCAGGATGCAATGTAAGATAGGTGTACTTACCTGAATCTATTTTTCACCAGTTTCATCCTGGGACCCTCTTCAGCTGCTGGTTGCTTCACGAGCAAAGAGCTGCATCACAAAGGTCTATGGAGGATCCATAGATCACATCTCACAATAAGCAAGACAATGCTGAATCCGATAGCCGTCACTTGTGATGACTGATGGGATTCAACAAAAGTTGATGGTGAAGCTCCACCTTTCTTCAACCTCAGTCTTGTCCATAAGACAAAGTAGTCTCTATTTTGTCTTATAATATATTTGGATTGCTATGGCATCTTTCAATATGTCAATGAAATTCCAACCCAGTCAGGCTTATTGTTTATTTAATAATCTGCTCTATAAATTGTCAGAATGTGTAAATGCCTTTAGCCATACACAATACACATCTACAAACAAAATATATAAACAGCAAGTTTGGGAGATGGATAGTACTGGTCTTCTTCGTTAATATTATATGTGAGAAAAGGCCTAATGGGTTTATTTTTCTCATTATTATTTTTAATTTTTAAGATATATAAAGGACACACCATCTGCCTGGATTTACTGCAGAAAATGAACCGATTTTATTAGGCAGCCATTAAAATTACATAGAGTGTAATTGGAGGCTTTGTACTGAATGGGGTTTTAGATTTTGCATGATAGCTGTTTATCCCTTCAAATACCAGTCGGGGAGAGTCCAGTGAGTGTCCAGTTGCAATCAAACATAGTAAGGGAATAGATGAGGAAAATCTGTAATCCCCCCCCCCCCCTCCTCAAACTGTTGAACTGAGAGTGATAGGGCTTAGTCTAGCACTTTGAGTATATCGATGACATCCAAATTTGATTTGATTTGTTTGAATAATGCAGATGTGTCAATTCAGCACTATCCATGTTCTGTAAAGAGGTCAGGCAGGGCCAGTGCAAGAAGTTTTGCCGCCCCAGGCAAAATAAAAATTTCCCCCCCATATGACATCACAATGCTCCACCCATATGATCTGCCATATGAACTAACGCCGGTGCTGCACACAGTGTGTGTTTACATTTAAAAGCCTGCAGGGACCGGCTACAGACACCAGAACCACGTCATTAAGCTGCAGTGGTTCTGGGGACTATAGTGTCCCTTTACTGTAAGGTGAATTAGAGATTAGTAAACAATATGGTGAGAGCAAACTAAGTGGTAAATAAACCAATCAAGGATAATATATAAAACATGCAATTTTTACCATGTATCTGTATGTATCCTAGAAATATAAAACAAAAGACATAGTATAGCCTGTATAAGGTAATTGAAAAATGATGGAGAAGAAAATATCTCACTCACGTGGTGCTGTGCCGTTTGAAAGTAGCTCAGACGCTTCGTGCAGTTCATCTTTTATTGGAGATCCAGTATTTTGCTGTATTTTATGTAATTATTAAAGATACTTGTTCCTGTACCTACCCCTTCGTTTGGCATTTGTGAAAGCTATCCAAAAGGGAAGTGGTGAATTTGCGGTGGACATTTTGTATCCTGGTTCCAGCACTTTGGTCTCCAATCTATTTATTAAGGTGCTTATAGTCTTAGCCACTTTCAGGCTATACTATGTCTTTTGTTTTATATTTCTAGGATACATACAGATGGTAAAATTGCATCTTTTATATATTATCCTTTATTGGTTTATTTACCACTTACTTTGCTCTCACCATATTGTTTATTATATTTTGTTTGCTGTATTTTGTGTGATTTGGAGTGACACACACTTGGTGATTCTGAGCAACTTCTTACATTTTCCCCCTTTTTTCTACTGTTTTCAAATTAGACATTAGTGCCACAAATAATATACTAGATTGCCTACTTACAACCAGATGAGGATGATGATAGGCTCTGGCTGCTGTCTGGCTCCACTGGTCTTGTTTAGAACAGACTCTCTGGCGGCTGTTTGTAACTGTGGCCACAAAAGTAATGTTCTGGGGTACGTGAAGCAGCTCCATTTTTTGGGGCCCCTTGCACAGCTCAAGGTCTGGGCCCCCAGTGCTTGACAGTAAGTATGCCCATAAGGCCCCCCATAAGTCCACCTACATGAGTTCGCTCACAGGGAGTGAAGTGTGTAGGGGATATGTTACGTGTTAGTGTAGAGGATATAATGTGTGTGCTTATGGAATGTAGTAAATAGGGATACCAGTTTTTGTCGGTGATGTAATGTGTGTGTGGGTGTAGTGGATGCAATGTGTGTGTGGGTGTAGTGGATGCAGTGTGTTTTTGTGTAAGGGATAGAAAGCAGTGTGTGTTTGTGTGTAAGGGATGTTTTGTGTGTTTCTGGTTGTGTTTAAGGGATGCATTGTGTGAATCTGTGTTTGTATGTGTAAGGGATGCATTGTGTGTTTCTGTGTATGTATAGGGAAGCATTGTGTGTGTAGTGTGAAAGAGAGAGTTTGTGGGGTAGGATAGGGGCTGAGTCCTACCAGCCCCTTTGTGCTTCTCTTTCCCCCCTTCCTCAGCCTCTCTCCCCTCTTGTCTCTTAGAGCTCTCCCCTCCTGTCCCTTAGTGCTCTCCCCTGTCCCTTAGTGATCTCTTCGCCTCCTTTTCCATACTGCTCTCCCCTCCCTTCCCTTAGAGCTCTCCCCTCCTATCTCCTAATGCTCTCTCCTACCCCCGATAGAACTCTCCCCTGCCCCTTAGTGGTCTCTCCTCCCCTGTCCCTTAGTGGTCTCTCCTCTCACCCACCTCATTAATGGTCTCTCCCCCCCTCAGAGGTCTCTACTATCCTCCCCTGCATCCCTTAGTGTACTCTCCTCTCCCCCATTTCTATTAGTGATCTATCTTCTCCCTCCTCCCCCTTAGTGGTCTCTGCTCTCCTCTTCCTCCCCCCCCAGTGGTCTCTCCTCCCCCCTTTCCATTAGTCATCTCTCCCCTCCTCCCCCCTTTCCATTAGTGGTCTCTCCTCTCTCTCCCTCCTCCCATAGTATTCTCTCCTCTCCCCCCTCATTGTCTCTCCTACCCCCCACCCCAGTGGTCTCTCCTCTCCCTCCTCCCCCTTATTGGTCTCTCCTCTCCCCTCACCCTTAGTGGTCTCTTCTCACCCCCCCTCCCCTAGTGGTCTCTCCTCTCACCACCTCCTCCCCTTGTGGTCTCTCCTCTATCCCCTCATTGTCAAATCTCCTAACCCCTACCCATAGTGGTCTATCCTCTCCTCCTCCCCTTTAGTGATCTCTCCCCCCGTTCTCCTCACCTCCCCTCTCCTACACTGTGAAGCGTGGCCGAGCTCCAGTCCGGTCTTCGGTATAGGAGTTTCTATTTCCTGTACCCGGCCGGACTGACAGGAAGTGAGCTCCTGTACCGCGGACCGGACCGGAGCTCGGCCACGCTACACTGAGGGACTAACAGGAGGGAGCGCTGTGCGCTTCCCTCCTGCTGATCTCTCATATCTTGCGGCCCTGGGCTGGTGTGCCCTCATGGACGCGCCGGCCCAGGCAGTGCTGCAGCCACCTGAGGCTCTCTATAGAGCGCTCAGGCGGCTGCAGCATGAGGGGGGGCGGCGCTCCTGGCCTAAGACACATATAGGAAGCGCCGACCCTGAGGTCAGGTATAGGTAACGGGGAAAATACAGTTTGACAGAAAATCTAACAGTCAAAGCTGATGAATTTGTAGTGCACATTTGTTTCCTAGTTTAAATCGACTACATATTTGTAAAGGCAAGTATTATAACAAATAAGAAACAAAATATGAAGTTTACTTTCATCATGACTAATTGCTAATATTTTTACTTATTGTACCAAAACGGTTTACATAAATTAATATTAAATGCCTCTGGCTCAGATAATGAAGCCAAATTTGGAGATATATGTACTTGGAAAATTTGTCACTACTAATAAAAATTGGCCTCAGGGCAATTCCATTCATCATCGTGCTGAATTTCAACCATTAGCTAGTAGCCACAAGGCTAAAACACCTAATTTTACATATAGGCCAATTAATCACTTTGATTGCAAATAGAAAGCATCATGAGGCCTCTCTGAACACTTTGCAATTTCCATTATAAATGAGAGACCATGTCTGTAATGTAAAGCATACACCCAATAGATTTGATTAGCCATTATTACTAATTACGTTTCTCTTTATTGGGAGTCAGGCCATTTTGTGCTAATCGGATGAGATAAGTAATTGGTTTAAAACGACATGTTAGGCTGTCTATTTTATGTCCTGTAAAGACGTCATTGTACCTTGTAGGCTAATTTTAAAATACACAGGAAAGGATATCTTTGTGGTTAAAACTCCACTGTCACGTCTGAGTTTTCCATACAGATACAATTTCAGTGAGATTTCAACACAATCAACACATATACATGAACTGATATAGGGACTAGTTGTTTGTCTCATGTAAGTATCAATTTATGGCAAAATGTGGAAAAGGATTTGAAGCAGCTTTGATAACTCATATCAACCACAGACAATGCCTACAACAAGGATCTCTGATCTTCCAGATGGAGATAGCCTACAACTCCCAAAATTATTTAAATGCAATGGATAGCCAGAGAATCATGGGAGTGATGCAACATCTGTCAGGTTGCAGTTTGGGGACCCTGGCCTACGGAATCTCATTGCATGTGAGCAAAAACATTTATAGAGGATTTTCTTGACATGGAAATATAAAGGTCTTCATGGAGGTCTTTGTAAAAAAAAAAAAAAAGTTCCAACAAGTGACTTTTCCAACTGAAGCCACAGTATATGACTTTATATCTTAGCAAGTGTACATAAACCTTAATGTTTCCTATATTAGGACATTTTGTCCTCGATATATTTCTGAAAAAAAGTTGTTTTTCTGATAAATAATATGCACACGGCTTCACATTAAACTTTCTATTTGTATAACAAAATACCAAGCTAAAAAATCCACTTGGAACTTGACAACGGTACTTTCAAGTACACTCTATAAACTTCAAAACCTAAAGGTGCAACAAAAATGCTCTGTTGCAAGTATCATGAACTTTTTTTTTTGCCCAGCAATGGAGTAATCCACAGCCAGAATAGCATTGCAGTAGATATAACACAGCCTAATGTAATTAAGGAATTCAAGAGTAATTGGGATGTTCTTAAAGTTATTCTTAAAAGCAACTACACAAAATAATGCTGAGGTCTCATAATGCAGTCAATATAAGTAAACTAGTCCTGACCTGCTGTCACAGGCTTTGTTTATATGAAATGCAGGGATGGCTCTATATAATCATGGTTACTTATAATGCATAGCAATAGTATATTAGGGTTTATAGAAAAGGAGTCACTCCCATTTATTAAAATTTTTTTTAGGTGACATCGTATATCAAGATGTTGATATATTGACACTTAAAAATTAAAGTAAAATATTAAGTTATTCTGGATATAAATGTAAAATTGCATAAACATTATGATTTTTATTTTTAGAATTCAAAAAATTACATGCAATATACCACAGAGCATGGAGTATGATAAACTATAAAATCACATTTTTTCATCATATTTGAAAGATAAATGCCTCTGTATAACAACCTTATTGGTTTGATCATCCAGGGGGAGAGAGAATTAAATTGAAATAAGACATGCCATTGAGAACCATACACGATTAATGAGGTCTATCTGAATTTAGCCGGATTATTTTGTGTGGGGGAGGTGTAAGGGAGGGGTAGGGCCTGACGGCCAAGATAGATGGATGCACTACCCTGTAGCTTCTCCATTCTAGTACCAACAAGACAAGATATTTCCCATACTTACCTCGGACGCAGACTTTGTAATAGAGGAAATCCACTCTTTAAAGCGACACTGTCATGGCCAAATCTCGTTTTTGTTTTTTTAACCCAGATGAATAAATGAATGGAAATTTCAAACAAATTAACAAAGACCTCTTTATTCATTCATTTGCTTTATTACAAGGAGGGAGCTTACTCTCTACATTTACCTGTCACAGTACTCTGATTGGTTGGCTTGAAATCCAACAAATCAGTGCTCTGTGTCATTTTACACAGCGTGGGAAAGTTATTTGGAATTTTTCCATGCTGTGTAATTTGAATCATAACACTGTGATTGGTTGCTTTTCAAATTGATGGCCCAAGATCTTTTCATAACATTGTGATGGCCCAAGATCATGTCTCAGCCTAGAGCTCTCCCTCTGGGCTGGAAACCCAGTTGGATTTATTACAGACTCTTTACATCCCCAGTTGGATTTTTGCAATATGGGACTCTATGTCTATTACCAGGAGTAGAGGGATTGTTGTATTTTTGGTATTGTTCTCACTACAGCCTATGTCTGGAGAGTTGGGGTATTGGGGAACCACTCTGCAGATCTCAACACACCAATTCATTTTCCTTTTCCAGCATGGGGCAGAGATGGCGATGACCAAGCTCGCCTGAGTGGACTTGGAGCTAGCTTTACAAAGTGGCCTAGTTACAGCATTTGCTGAATGTTTAGTCTATTGTAAACTATTCTTTTTATATGGCTTTCTTGTTTTTCTGCTGTGTTATTCTTTTACGTTTTTCACTGTGCCTAATATATCTCAAGATTACTACGTGCTTTAATGGTCTCATACCATGCAGCCTTGTCTTAGATATAAACAACATGTCTATTGTTTTGCTTGTTACTATATGTAAACTTATCAGCTACAACATAAACTCCCTAAGCATGGATGCATTTCTACATGTTCTGATCAAAACAAAATCAAAACAAAACCTGGAATTTGACTATATGTCTGTTCAACCATAATTTACCTCTTTCATATTATGTGTACCCACACTAATTATATATAATTTTGTTCAGTAGAAACAGGGCTTTTATTTCACATCAAATACTCATATATGAAACACAATTTGATAAGAATAAAATCTAAAAAAGTTTTAGAAATTTTTATTTTTTTATTTTTTTTAGTTCTGAATGGAATTTTATCTGTGAATGTCATAACACTGTTAGTTTTTACTGCAATAAAATGCACGTATTTGTATTCAGCAGTATCTCACGACTACAAAAATATCCCCCGAGTACAGGTTTTATGGTGTTTTGAAAACTTACAAGTTAAAATATAGCACACTGCATTTTCAGTTTATGCACATTAAAATTTGTCAGATTGGTTATGTTGCCTTTGAGACAGTATAGCAGCCCAGGATTGAAAATTAACTCCATCATGGCATACAATTTGAAAAAGTAGACAACCCAACATTTTAATGTTTTAAAACACTCATATTTGTTTCCAACAAAGTCTCTTGAATACAACAGTACAGGTACAGGTTTTATGGTGTTTTGGAAAGTTTTGGAAAGTTACAGGGTCAATATAGGGCTTGCCCATTTCAGTTTGCCAGATTGGTTTGCGTCAGCCATGTTGCCTTTGAGACCATACGGCAGCCCATGAATGAGAAATACCCCGATCATGGCATACCATTTGCAAAAGTAGACAACCCAGGTATTTAAAATTGGATATGTCCAGTTAGTCCAGCTACTTAGTCATAAACACTGTCCAAAGTTAGCGTTCATATTTGTTTTTTGCATTTTTCACACACAAGCAGCTTTTTCACTGATGATATCATCGCTGTGATATGTTTTACTATTTGGAACACTAATATTTGTATTCAGGGAAGTCTACCGAGTATAACAGTACTACCATGTACAGGTTTTATGGTGTCTTGCAAGTTACAATGTTAAATACAAGATCTGCAAATGAAATTCTCTGGACTTTCTGCCTGGGATCGCGATCGAGGGGGAACGGCAGGGAGCCAGTAAGCATAAAGTATAGTGTTTAGGACGGCAGGTGTTCTATACCATTTTTAAGGGGTTAAAACCACTGAAAGGCGAAGTGAATTAAACTAATTATATCGTTCCAGTGGCACTTGTCAATGGGTGGGATATATCAGGAAGCAAGTGAACAGTCGGTTCTTGAATTTCATATGTTGGAAGCAGGAAAATTGGCCAAAAAGATCTGAGCGACTTTGACAAGGGCAAAATAGTTATGTTAGATGACTGGGTCAGAGCATCTCAAAATAACAAGTCTTGTGGGGTGTTCCTAGTATGCAGTGGTTAGTACCTAACAAAAGTGGTGCAAGGCAGGACAACCGGTAAACAGGCATCAAGGTCATTGGCACCCGCATTGATGCACAGGGAGCGGAGGCTAGTCCCTCCTGTTCGATCACAGAGAAGAGCGATTGTAGCTCAATTGCTGAAAAACGTAATGCTGGCAATGATAGAGAGGTGGTAGAACACACAGAGCATTGCAATTTTCGGCATATGGGGCTGCGTAGCTGCAGGTCTGTCGGATTGCCCATGATGAGCTCTGTCCATTGCCGAAAGCGCTTTCAATGGGGACATGAGCATCAGAACTAGACCATGGAGCAATGGAAGAAGGTTGTCTGGTCTAATGAATCATGTTTTGTTTTAGATCAGGTGGATGGCTGTGTGCATCATTTACCTGGGTAAGAGATAGCAGCAGGATGCACTATGGGATGAAGCAGCCCGGCAGAGTCAGTGTTATGTTCTAGGCAGTGATCTACTGGAAAACTTTTGATCCTGCTATTCATGAGGATGTTACTTTGACACATACCACCTACCTAGAGATTATTGTAGACCTCATACAACTCTTCATGGCAATGGTGTTCCCTAATGGCAGTGGTCTTTTTTCAGCAGAGTAATGCACCCTGCCACACAAACATTGTTCTCAAATGGTTTGAGGGCCATGACAAGGTGTTGCCTTGGCCTCCAAATTACCCAGATCTCAATCCAATTGAGCATATGTGGGATGTGCTTAAACAACAAATCTGACCCATAGAGGCCCTACCTTGCAACTTGCAGGACCTAAAGTATCTGCTGTTAATGTCTTGGTGCCAGATACCACAGGACAACAAAGCTGTTTTGGCAGCACGAAGGGGACCTACATGATATTAGGCAAGTATTTTTCATGTTGTGGCTGATCAGTGTATGTTGCATTATGACATGTTCAGTGTATGTCATATTATGACATGTTTCTAGTAGTAACTGATATAGTCTTTACTTAAAAGGCTGCCTCGTCTTTGGTGTATTGTGTATTGTATTGATACTATCTTATCTCTTATACATACACATATATCTCTGATATATACATATATTTCTATCTGCTATTGCATTGATGCAGACCAATAATTTTAAAAACTAAATATATATTTTGATTGATTTTATATCCTTGCCATCAGGCCATTGTGTGCTGTAAAATATGGAATGCATTTTTTTTCTGATGTTAAATGTTATGGCTGAAAACTGTTTTTACTTAACAATATGTAATACTATTTAACATTATCTTTGTTACAACTATATCATCAAGATATATCTGTCACACTGTGAGACATATGTTCCTTTTATGAAAAATAATTGCCTGGCTGGTATGACTTGGAGACCCAGGTTCAATTGCCCATGGCTTCTCAATATTTACAAATCACTGTGAAGGAAGCTGATTATTGCTCATTATAGATTGAAGTCACTACCCAAACTGCACACCATGTATTATAACAGTTTGTAGTGCTCCGACCTATAGAATGACAAGTTCATCCAGTGCTGTCTTTAATCATTTATAATGAGGCATTGACAACAAGCCTTGATTTAACGTAAAAGTACCCTCAGGTTAACGTTTCAATTATGAAAGTGGCTATGACATGGTGTAGCATGCTAATCAGAAATGTATGGCTATATTCCCACTGCCATTTCTATTCTCTATGGTGCACACAATACTTCACTGATTTAGTAATCACTTCTTGAGACTCCTAGCCCTGAAGTACCAACATAGCAAGCTAGATGATTTAATTGAGATTGCACATAGTGTCAAAAGCACTCAGAGTACATAATAACCACAATAACATCACAAGGCTTTGTTGTTTAAAATAAAAGTTGCACTTCAACATTTGTATTAATATTTTGAAATATGTGTTATGGAACTTAATTATGATCAAGGTATTATTTAAATCCAAAGTTGTTGAAAAACAACAACAACAACAACAGACTTGTGTTTTTTTTTCTTTAAAAGAACATGCTAATATGTGTTAGTGCACCCCGATTGTAATGAGTCAAACCATTTCAGAACAGTTTGACTTCTTACCTGGAGTCTGCTTAGCAGCCTTTCCTGCCTTTCCTGAGAACTAGAAGTGGTTATAGTGCTTGGTGTGTTCCTTTAGTTAAATTTGATTAGAAATATGTGCATAGATCTCCACTCTTGAATAATTGAAACCAGATAAGACAGTAGAATGATTGCTGTGGCATAGATTAAAAATTAATGTAAAAACTACAGAAATTATATTTTGACAAAAAAAAAAAACCTGAAAAGTAATGCTAATATGGAGGTGAGGCTAAAAAAGCCAGACAGAACTGTGGACTCCTTTCAATTTGCAAGAAATCTTTAATACAAGATTTGTAATTAGGAAAATGTAGTTTGAAATAACTCCAAAAGGAATGCGGTCATGTAAACTTCCATATGATTCTATTGTTTTTCATCTTTGCATTGTTTAGATTTCTAGAAAATATTAAGATATCTAGAGAAAATTTCAATTTTAGAATAAATCTTGAGATTTTTTTGACAAAGGGACACTGCTGCACAACATGATCTCCATTGATTAATGTATTCTATACACTGATCAACCACAACGTTAAAACCACCTGACTAATATCATGTAGGTCCCCCTCGTGCTGCCAAAACAGCTCTGATGCATCGAGGCATGGATTCCACGAGACCTCTAAATGTGTCATGTTGTATCTGTCATCAAGACATTAGTAGCATATCTTTTAAATCCTGCAAGTTGCGAAGTGGACCTCCATGGACCAGATTAATTGTTCTAGCATATCCCACAGATGCTCAATTGGACTGAGATTTGGGAAATTTGCAGGTCAAGGTAACACCTTGAACTCTTTGTCATATTCCTCAAACTATTTTTGGACAGGGATGTATATTGTCTCCATCAATCTCAAGGTAGTTGGTAAATGTCAAATAACATGAATGCCGGGACCCAAGGTTTCCCAACAGAAGATTGCCCATAGCATAACCCTGCCTCTACAAGCTTGCCTTCTTCTGAAAGTGCATCCTGCTGTCATCTTTTCCCTAGGTAAATCACACACGCCCAGGCATACACCTGATATAAAAGAAAATGTGCTTCATTAGACCAGGTAACCTTCTTCCATTGCTCTATGGTCCATTTTTGATGCTCACATCCCCATAGAAAGAGCTTTTGGAGGTGGACAGGAGTCATCCTAGCCATTCTATATGCAGCAAACTACAATGCACTGTGTGTTCTCACACCTTTCTATTATGTTTCTATCATGTTTTTCAGCATATTAAGCTATAGTAGTTCTATGTGATCACACCAGAAAGGCTAGCCTTTGCTTCCCACTTGGGTGCCCATGACCCTAATGCCAGTTTACTGGGAACACCAAACAAGACTTGCAGTTTTGATGATGCTCTGACCCAGACATCTAGCCATCACCATTTGGCCCTTGTTAAAGTTACTCAGATCTTTTCACTTCTCCATTTTTCCCGCTTCCAAAACATGAAATTCAAGAACTGACTGCTCACTTGTTGCCTAATATAACCCAACAATTAACAGGTTCCATTGTAACCAATGTAATGTTATTAACTTTACCTCTCAGCGGTATGTGTTGTGGCTGATCAGTGTAGAACAATATAATAAATGATGTGCAAAACAAACAAAAAATATAAGCACAACATTTAATGTAATGATATTCACATTTGAACCTGCATTTGGGGAATCTTTTGGGAATTTGCAGCTCCTGCAGTAAGCCTTTGAAAAATTGAGGAGATTACAGCAATGGTTTGTGAGACATACTGCTTAGCACTTGGCAGCAATCTCATTTCTCAGACAAAATGAATGGAATTGCTGTCTACATGCTTTGCAGCACCTGTACTGTGATTGCTGTCAACTTAAAGACATCCCCAGTCATAGTTTTGCGAGTGGAGCTTTCAGACACAATCACATGGTGATAGATGCAGAAAGCAGAGGCTCATGGGTCTTCACAGTAAGCTGTAAAATAGTCTGCTAGTGTAGGATGTGGTGTGGTATAGTTTAACACTTCCCTCTGTAATATCTTTGAGTAAAATAGGTTTTGCAAATTGCTACAGTTATAAGAAAATGTGTGCAAAGTGAACTCGTTGCACTATACCCTATCCAAGAAGCACAACTTTAAAATAGTACTCGGATAAATACAAATTTTCTTTGCATTTCATTTTAAAGAGGGTAAATCAAAATTTTATCACTGGCAGGGGCGTATTAGCCGCGAGGCAAACAAGGCATTTGCCTTGGGCGGCATTTTCCAGGGGGCGGCAAAAAACGCTGCCCCCAAATGCCCAAGGCAAATGTCTTGTTAGCCTTGCGGCTAACAGACAGGCTGGGCTGGTTGCTGGTTGCTGGGCGGCCGGCGAGGGAGCTCTTCCCCTGAGCTCTCTGCTCAGCTCCCTCGCGCGCCGCCCGCAGAGTGAGACTGGGAGCCGGAATATGACGTCATATTCCGGCTCCGCCTCCCAGCCTCACTCTGCGGGCGGCGTGCGAGGGAGCTGAGCAGAGAGCTCAGGGGAAGAGCTCCCTCGCCGGCCGCCCAGCCTGCCTGCCAGTGCCGTCCTGCAGCCACTGGACCACCAGGGAATGGGAGAACCCCCCCACCCCCAGCATTCCCAAAGGTAAGGGGGGGGGGAGTAAATACAAAAAAAACGTGTTAATGTGACTGTGTGTGTGTGTCTCTGACTGTGTGTGTCTGATAGTGTGTGTGTGTGTGTCTGTGTGTGTGTGTCTGTTAGTGTGTGTGTTAGTGTGTGTGTGTGTCTGTTAGTGTGTGTCTGTGACTGTGACTGTGACTGTGTGTGTTAGTGTGTGTGTGTGTGTGTGTGTCTGTTAGTGTGTGTGTCTGACTGTGTGTGTCTGACTGTGTGTCCGACAGTGTGTGTCTGTTAGTGTGTGTGTCCGACTGTGTGTGTTTGTTAGTGTGTGTGTCCGACTGTGTGTGTTTGTTAGTGTGTGTGTCTCACTGTGTGTGTTTGTTAGTGTGTGTGTCTGACTGTGTGTGTTTGTTAGTGTGTGTGTGTCCGACTGTGTGTGTTTGTTAGTGTGTGTGTGTCCGACTGTGTGTGTTTGTTAGTGTGTGTGTCCGACTATGTGTGTTTGTTAGTGTGTGTGTGTGTCCGACTGTGTGTGTCTGTTAGCTAGTGTATGCGTATCTGTCAGTGAATGTGTGTGTATTTAGAAGGCGGGGCAGGGGGGGAGGGTTGGGTGGGGGTGGCGCGCGCGCGTGCGGGGGGGGGGGGGTGTCTGAGTTTTGTCCTGCCTAGGGCAGCACAAAACCAAGATACACCACTGATCACTGGTACTACCATATTTGTTACATCGGTAATGTAAAATAAATATGTTAAAAGTGCATATTTTGCTTTTATTTTTTGTTAAACACCATCATAAAATATATTTAGAAGTGAGTGGAAAAAGTTTTTTTTTTTAAATCTGTTTATTGAAGTGTCAAGAAGTCAGATGCGGCAGTAATCAATACAATTATTGGCAACAGTAGGGACTCGCAGGTCCTCAATTTTCATAACCGCCAAAGGATACAGATATTTAGTATATAAATTAACTAACAATACTGCACCAGACTGGAAGAGACCGGTCGTTTCAATCACATGCACATGGGTCGACAAGTAGTACATTATACTATGCATCATTACATATCACCGCCTAGCTTCAATGTGTATAACCCTGGACCAATTCAGAGTGTGTTGCGTGTCGCGGGTGTATCCTGCAAACCAGAGTGTTTCGCATGTGTCAGTCGTGGGGGTGTCACATTCTATCAGGGTCCGAGCCAGAGCCGATAAGGTTGTCTATTCAGGAGCTCTGTGTGGCGACCAGACCCTCCATCAGATATATACGGGCCTGCGTGTGTTGCCACTGAATACGGAGTTCTGTTGCTTTTTGGTTGTGTTTTATGGTTATGTTATTTATTTTTGTCCTATCTCCCCTTTCCTTTCCCCCCTTTCTTTCTCCCCTTTTTGTCGGTCCATCCACTCTAACTGTCTCACCCTCCGAGTGTGTGTATGGGTCTCCGTGTCTGCAGTGAAGGCCGGCGTATGTGCGAGAGAGGTAAGTATCGTGCCCCCTGTCTGTGTGCTTTCTGACCGGTCCCAGCTAGGGTGCATGTTTTCCACAAGAGCACTAGGTTGTCGTGTCCGTGAGCTCGTTCGTGTGAAAGATGTGAGTGGAAAAAGTTATGCAATAAAATAATTAATCCGTTGAAATTCTTTTACCTGGAATCCCTAAAGCTATAATATTTCTTGCATCATCTATATGTCAACTCCTCACGTTAATTGTAATCGTTATTCCATCATTCAATTATTTTTCAAGTATGATTAGTATGGCTTAGAGAGGAGTTGAAGGGCTTTTTGGGAAAGTTTTCATGTGTTATATTAGAATATAATAAGCTCTTTTTGTTGAAGGGCCCTACAGTAAATCTGGGTTGTAATGTATAAGGCAAGGTATGTAGAAGTACCTAAACTGTAATGATCTGTTTCACTGAAAGATAACGAGGGAAGAATGAGTATGCGAATAAGATATAGATAATAGCATTTACCACTTGAGGAAAGACGGACAGTGGGGAATATATGAGGGATGGAAAGTCACATGTAAAATAATAGAAGAATATGAATAGAATGCTTCTAAGAATTGGGCTGATAGCTAAACATATTAGACAGCTTTGCAAAAGGAGGTAAAGGTGTAATAAGGACAACATGGACTGAGTGATAGAGAATTAGTATAGATTAGACAGTTTTGACAAGGAATAGAAGAGGGACAGATGGCTGTTCAGAACACCAAACGTTTCCTTTAATAAAAGTGCTCTAGTACAATTAACACTGCCAGGCAGCAAATCAATCAATGCAAGTACCATTCAATGGTTTTAACCCCTTAAGGACAGAGGCAATTGTACACATTGGAATTATGTGTTGTTTAACTATAATTACCTCACACACTTATTATACATCATTTTATTCAGGAGAAACAAAGCTTCCATTTCATGAAATAATTATATATGAAACATAATTTAATATGAATAAAATCTAAAAAAGTGTGAGAAATTAAGTTCTGCATGACATTTTAACTGTGAATATCATAATACTGTAATTAGCTTTTACTGCAATAAAATACACATATTTGTATTTAGCAAATAGAGTTACAGTATCTCCCATGTACAAGTTTTAAGGGGTTTTGGAAAGTTATAGGGTCAAATATAGGACTTTCTCCTTTTCAGTTTATACACACTGAAATTTGCCAGGTTGGTTTGCTGGGCCTGTGTTGCATTTGAGACCTTATAGCAGCCCAGAAATGAGTCACCCCCATCATGGCATACCATTTGTAAAAGTAGATAACTCAGGGTATTCAAAATGGATTATGTCCAGTTAATCCAGCTCCTTAGTCATAAACACATGTCCAGTCTACTTTAGTAGCCACTTAGTCAGAAACCCTGATATTATTTTAAAATATATTATGCATATATAATATATGTATAATATATTAATTGCATTCTTTTATTATAACGTGATTTTAACTGACAGCCCAGGCAGTACCCTGCAGGCAATACTGAAGTCTACTATTGCAACCATGTGATTATTGTGCTCACATGGCACTGGAGGGCCGGAGTTTCTGCAGGGAGGCTGCCTGGGTTGCCATTTCAGCATTTAGAGTAAAGAATTGTTAATATATAGAAATTGCGTGAACATATCTTTGCAAAGTGAAGCAGTGAAGCAGTGAAGCATTAACATTAAAGAGACACTTTTTGCAGTATAACTATTTAACCTCATTACATTGGTAATAGCACCCGTAATCCCCGGGCACTGTACCTCCTTTCAGGGTCAAATCACTTTTCGGGAGTCAATCACTAAATAATTGTCAATGGCCACCCACAGCCCAGCCCTTATTGGAGATATATTACAAAAAAATAAATGATGGTCCAGGCACTCAAGGTAAATTCAAAGTGAGCA
This sequence comes from Pelobates fuscus, assembly GCF_036172605.1. Lineage (NCBI taxonomy): Eukaryota > Metazoa > Chordata > Amphibia > Anura > Pelobatidae > Pelobates > Pelobates fuscus. The sequence goes on from NC_086317.1 coordinate 263,619,243, forward strand.
GCTTTTTGGAGCAGATGAGAGCAACGTTTCGGCCAGCAACATGGCCTTTGTCAAGCTACTGGAGGTATGGCTAACACAGAAATTACACACTTGCTTCGCACAATACCAATTCATACCTGCAATGAGTGCTGTGATAAGCAGATACAGTTACTAAAATGTCCCTTTAAACAATGCAATAGCTCACTAGTTAGCCACACATTAAGCCATACATTATATACAGTTGACCTGTGTTTGCCAACTACATACTGTTTCTTCCAATATGTTGTTGATCAATTTAAGATTATAAAGATATGCCATAAAAAGTAAATTGCATAAAAGTTTCTTCTCTCTGATTATGTTAACCAGCTTTATTCTTATTCACAAGGCTGCCCACAGAAAATATGATCAAAGCTGCTTGGTTCATCTCTGCCATCAAGTTCTGTGCTTCAGTGTGTCCTAAGTTAATTTTCTGTTATAAATCAGACTTGGCAGAGACTCAGTATGCATAGGATAATCCAATCAATAATTTCTATTTCCAATTTAGACAGACTTTTATATCCAGTGTCAGTCAGTTTGATTATTAGGAATAGACTTTATTAATCCCTGTAAAAATTCAATATTTTCAGTACATAGTATCTGATGAAATTGTCCCATGAATTCCAGAGTATTTATTTAAAGCTTCTGTTTTAGTCTTTTACACTTCAGTTCAATATATGATAAATTACAAAGAACAATGAAAATCAAATAGCTCACTTCCCATTAGAGGGACTGTAACGGATCACCTGGCACCCCGACTTGGTACCTCCGTTAATGGATGCTCCTAGTGCTTCCTGAGGACTCCAAGCACTCTGGCAGACACCACAATCACCGAACCGATGCAGCACATGAACCTTCTCAAGCATAGGAATGCTGTAGACCATTGAATAGGAACCATACGAATAGGCTTGTACTCCTAGCAGTCAACTGGAACAGCATGCCATAAATCCTTCCCCCCAATAATGAGACGACACATCACTTTGAGGGTAAAACAGGAACTCTGGACTGGCTCATCCAGCCTGGCTTTTATTTCCAACTCACACATACAGGCCACACCCAGGGGGAGGCATAAAAGAACCAATGACATAGATGTTACCTCCCACACATCCCCTCCCCTTAGTGTGACACATAATCCCATTATGCATACAGTGTAAAATATACTTTTACACAACTTTCATAACTTTAAAACCATACATCACATTCACATAAAAATACATATCCACAATCAATCCATTCAGGGGAACAACATATTAAAAAATGGCATGGATCAGACCAGGGGTTCAAAAGTTACTAAAAGTATATTTTGTCCCTTTCTGGCTGGCAGAAAAACATCCCCACAATGCACCCTGGTTTCCTCCCTTCTGCCCTGGAGTTAATTGGAGAAGTAATCCAATTACCCAGGACTAAAGGCAGACTCCATTAACCACATGATTGCAAAACAACATAAAACACTTTAAAATACATAAAGTCACATTTACACATAACACACAGACATTTCACCTATCCCCAGATAGCTGGGATCTGCACGCACAAAACTACCGAATAGCGCGCAGATCCTACTCACACAGTACAATTGCCATGGAGCTAAAGTCTTTCCCATAGTCTTTAATTATATGAATAGGCTCCATGGTATGGCTATCTAGGGTATCACATTCCCATAAAGTCTGGTCCATAGTCCAAAGGCAAGAGGCGGGCAATCAGCCCCCTCCAAGGACACGTGGCGAGGTCGGTTTCGCCACAGGGACACTCAAGCCACACGTGTGAAGACAGGAGCAAAACTAGTAACTGGGACTGGGTGCAAGAATCAATGAAGACCAATCACCCCCTCCAAAGTAAAGCATGATTTTGATACGACTATATTTGGTTGGGGCTTTTTTGCAACAAATGACACATCAAATGTGTTAGCATTATCTTAGCACTTTTTACTTAAATCATTTAGGTAAAGGTTATAAACAGAAATGCTAACCTGAGTTTGATTTCAAGCACTTAGCCTTATTCTGTGCAGCTTTTACGTAAGGAGACCAGGACAAGCAGAGACTGATTCCAAGAGCTTGCTTTCTAACTCGTTTGCATTTCTCTTGATAATATTTACCTAAACTTGCATTTAGGGCCATTCCCTGTAGTTTTTGCATATAAACTACCACAATATGCAAGAAAGAGCTTGCAATCTATAAATCTCCACATTCTCTGATGATAATGATAACATTATAAAAACCAAAATCCCATGGAGAGACACAATTATATTTATATCAGCCAGGTGCAAGCTATATAAACACTCTCTTAAGTGTTTAAATATCCGAATCTATATATAATATAGGACGCACACTATAACAACTTTAATAATAAGGTACAATACACCTTTATTAGTAAGAAAAATCACAATATCCCCCAAAGTTTTGGCACCAACTAGTTGCCTTTATCAAGGATAAGCTTGGTTGCTTCATCTAAGTGTTGCTTCTAAGTGTGTGTGTGGTTGGAGATATTCTGGAGAGTGTTGCTTCTAAGTGTGTGTGTGGTTGGAGATATTCTGGAGAGTGTTGCTTCTAAGTGTGTGTGTGGTTGGAGATATTCTGGAGATAAACTGGAGGTAATCTGAGGTATTCAGGAGGATAAATAAAAAAAAGGTAAAATTTGTTTGATTTAAATTATTCGCCTCATTGGAATGGCAGACTTAGTTCAGTGTAATAGTTGCTTTGCATTTGTTTCACGTTCCACTTTTTGGAGGTTTGGTTGTTGTCTAATCTGTAGACAGTTCTCTATCTTGCGGCAGGAGATTGTATTTTTGAAGTCTGAGATTTGTAAATTATCTGGTAAACAAATTCCGGCTGGAACTGCTGCAAAGCCATTGCCGCAGAGACATACTAGGAATGGCAGATGGATTACTGTAGGATCTGGTAGACTTGGAGTTGTGGATAAAAGGCATATTGCACAGTCTGTTGTTCTACATAATTCATTTTCTGCACTTTCAGAGTGTAGTGGTGTCCTGGAGATAGGCACTGAGGCTAGTGGTGTTGTGCAGAGAGGCACTGAGGCTAGTGGTGTTGTGCAGAGAGGCACTGAGGCTAGTGGTGTTGTGCAGAGAGGCACTGAGGCTAGTGGTGTTGTGCAGAGAGGCACTGAGGCTAGTGGTGTTGTGCAGAGAGGCACTGAGGCTAGTGGTGTTGTGCAGAGAGGCACTGAGGCTAGTGGTGTTGTGCAGAGAGGCACTGAGGCTAGTGGTGTTGTGCAGAGAGGCACTGAGGCTAGTGGTGTTGTGCAGAGAGGCTTGAAGACTATGGTGAGGCCTAATAGAAAGCAGTTGTTGTTGGGGGATTCCATCATAAGAGGTGTGGAGATGGACAATGGTGGTCTTGTGAGGTGTCTTCCCGGAGCTACTACTCACAGAGACAGGAGACGTATCTGTAATATTGTTAAGCAAGCAAAGCAGGAAGGGGAATTGGATGTACTTGTCCATTTAGGGACAAATGACTTGGCTTGCAATGAGGTTTTAGAGGTTAAGGAAGTTTTTAGTGTTTTTGCCAATGATATACGGCAGGTTGCTTCCACACTGTCATTCTCTGAAGTTCTGCCTGTGCATAACACTCAGAACGACAGGCGGATGCGTATTAGGGACTTTAACTTGTGGCTTGGTGAATGGTGTCGGGAGCAAGGATTTGGCTTTATTGCTCATGGTAGCTCTGTTTGGAATGGAAATAAACTGTACAAAAAAGATGGTTTGCATCTTTCTCAAAAGGGAACAAATGTTCTCAGTGAGCAGTTCAGAGGTTTTGCTAGGATGTTTTTAAACTAGGAGGGGGGGGCAAAAGGGTGATAAAACATCAATCCAATTGTCCCCCAAAACAAGGACAGAAGGTGCCTGTAGCAAGTGTGTTAAAAAATGATAAGCTTAGAGTCATGTCTACAAATGCTCGCAGTTTAGGGAATAAGATCCATGAACTTGTGGCAATAATGGCAACTGATAATGTAGATTTAGTCGCTGTTACTGAGACATGGTATAATGAGAAAAATGACTGGGACATAGCAATACCAGGGTACTCTTTATATAGAAAAGACAGGGAAGGCAAGAAAGGGGGTGGGGTGGCCCTGTATGTAAAGGATAGCATAAAATCTAGCCTAATAAAGGTTAGTGAGGCGAACATAGAGTCCGTTTGGGTTACGTTAGAATTTGGTAATCACACAGTAACTCGTGTAGGTGTGATTTATAGGCCCCCAGGACAAATTGAAGAGTTAGATAATCTACTAGTTGAAGAAATAGCTAAAATGTCAATGAAGGGGGAAGTTATCATCATGGGTGACTTTAATCTTCCTGATGTGAATTGGAAAACAAAAATAGCTACTTGTGCCAGGAGCACACATATTCTAAACTCCCTACTGGGATTGTCTCTAAAACAAGTCGTTGAGGAGCCAACTCGTAAAGAGGCCATACTAGATTTAGTGTTAACAAATGGAGATTTGGTATCAGATATTACTGTAGGTGAAAGTTTAGGATCCAGTGATCATCAGTCAGTGTGGTTTAATATAAGAACAGTGACTGAGTAACACCACACAAAAACAAAAGTTTTAGACTTTAGAAAAACAGACTTTTCTAAAATTAGAATATGTGTAAAGGAGTCATTATCAGACTGGAGCAATTTATATGGAGTCCAAAAGAAATGGGATTATTTAAAAGTTGCACTACTAAAGGCAACAGAAAATTGCATTAGGCTTGTCAGTAAAAGCAAAAAATTCAAGAAACCACTGTGGTACTCCGCAGATGTGGCCAAAATAGTAAAAAACAAAAAGTTAGCATTTAGTAATTATAAAAAACCCCAGAGTGAGGAAGACAGAATGACCTATAAGATTAGGCAGAAAGAGGCTAAGCAAGTTATAAGAGCTTCCAAATCCCACACAGAAGAGAAAATAGCACAGTCAGTAAAAAAGGGGGACAAAACTTTTTTTAGATACATAAATGAGAAAAGAAAAGTAAAACAAGGATTAGTTAGATTAAAAACAAAAGAAGGAAGGTATGTAGATGAGGATAAAGGTCTAGCTGACTGCCTCAATGAATATTTTTGTTCGGTATTTACAGATGAAAATGAAGGAAAGGGACCTCAGTTAAGAAAAAGGATAAATGAGTCATTTATTACACGTGAGTTTACAGAGGAAGAGGTTCTATTTCAACTGTCAAAAGTAAAGACAAATAAGTCAATGGGACCTGATGGAATACACCCAAAGCTATTAAAAGAGCTTAGTGGTGTACTAGCAAAACCATTAACAGATTTATTTAACCAATCATTGATAACAGGAGTAGTCCCAGAAGATTGGAAGTTAGCGAATGTTGTGCCCATTCACAAGAAAGGTAATAGGGAGGAGTCGGGCAACTATAGGCCAGTAAGCCTTACTTCAGTAGTGGGGAAAGTGATGGAAACCATGTTAAAGGATAGGATTGTTGAACATCTAAAAACACATGGATTTCAAGACCAGAGACAACATGGGTTTACTTCAGGGAGATCATGCCAAACTAATCTTATTGATTTTTTTGATTGGGTAACTAAAATTATAGATCAGGGTGGTGCAGTAGACATTGCTTACCTAGATTTCAGTAAGGCTTTTGACACTGTTGCACATAGAAGGCTTATCAATAAACTACAATCTTTGAGTTTGGATTCCAATATTGTTGAATGGGTAAGGCAGTGGCTGAGTGACAGGCAACAGAGGGTTGTAGTCAATGGAGTATATTCGAAGCTTGGGCTTGTCACCAGTGGGGTACCTCAGGGATCTGTACTTGGACCCATTCTCTTTAATATTTTTATTAGTGATATTGCAGAAGGTCTTGATGGTAAGGTGTGTCTTTTTGCGGATGATACTAAGATATGTAACAGGGTTGATGTTCCAGGAGGGATAAGCCAAATGGAAAATGATTTAGGTAAACTAGAAAAATGGTCAGAGTTGTGGCAACTGACATTTAATGTGGATAAGTGCAAGATAATGCATCTTGGACGTAAAAACCCAAGGGTAGAGTACAAAATATTTGATAGAGTCCTAACCTCAACATCTGAGGAAAGGGATTTAGGGGTGATTATTTCTGATGACTTAAAGGTAGGCAGACAATGTAATAGAGCAGCAGGAAATGCTAGCAGAATGCTTGGTTGTATAGGGAGAGGTATTAGCAGTAGAAAGAGGGAAGTGCTCATGCCATTGTACAGAACACTGGTGAGACCTCACTTGGAGTACTGTACACAGTACTGGAGACCCTATCTTCAGAAGGATATTGATACCTTAGAGAGAGTTCAAAGAAGGGCTACTAAACTGGTTCATGGATTGCAGGATAAAACTTACCAGGAAAGGTTAAAGGATCTTAACATGTATAGCTTGGAGGAAAGACGAGACAGGGGGGATATGATAGAAACATTTAAATACATAAAGGGAATCAACACAGTAAAGGAGGAGACTATATTTAAAAGAAGAAAAACTACCACAACAAGAGGACATAGTCTTAAATTAGAGGGACAAAGGTTTAAAAATAATATCAGGAAGTATTACTTTACTGAGAGGGTAGTGGATGCATGGAATAGCCTTCCAGCTGAAGTGGTAGAGGTTAACACAGTAAAGGAGTTTAAGCATGCGTGGGATAGGCATAAGGCTATCCTAACTATAAGATAAGGCCAGGGACTAATGAAAGTATTTAGAAAACTGGGCAGACTAGATGGGCCGAATGGTTCTTATCTGCCGTCACATTCTATGTTTCTATGTTTCTATGTTTCTATGTAAGGATACCTTTGATAAAGGCAACCAGTTGGTGCCAAACCGTTGGGGGAGTTGGTGACTTGTGTTTCTGCCTTGGGGTTTGTAAGAGTTTATTGGTATAGTACTATTGTATTACTGTTTGCCTCTATTTCTGTTACTTTATCTATTTGTGTTTTTTTCTGATATTATGATTTTTCTTACTAATAAAGGTGTATTGTACCTTATTATTGACGTTGTTATAGTGTGCATCCTATATTATATAATGATAACATTATACAAATATATCCGGGGCCAATACAAACCATTGTGTAGAAACCTATTCACAAACCGGACTTTACATAGGACACAAGGTCATGCGTTTAGACTGGAAGAAAGAAGATTTCGTCTTAGGCAAAGAATGTTTTTTTTTGCCATAAGAGTAATAAGGATGTGGAATTCATTGCCTGAAGAAGTGGTTTTATCAGAGTCCGTACAGATGTTCAAACAGCAACTAGATGCATACTTGCAAAAACAGAATATTCAAGGATATAATTTTTCAATGTAGGGTAATAGCTTCTTGATCTAAGGATTAATCTGACTGACATTCTGGGGTAAAGAAGGATTTTTTTACTAGTTTGTTGCAAAATTAGAAGTGCTTCATTTGAAGTTTTTTTTTTTGCCTTCTTTTGGATCAACAGCAAAAAACGATTGCGACAAAGGCTGAACTTGATGGACGCAAGTCTCTTTTCTATGTAATTATGTAACTATATTCACTCCTAGTTCTTCTCTTTATATTCTTTTCTTCCCACACCTTCCTTTTCATAGTGTGGCTGAGCTAAAAGACTGATGCTGGAAGGAGTGGGTGGGATAGAAAATAAAGTCATATCCTCTCTCTCACAGTGCCGACACTGAAGAATCTTGATAGGAGTGATGTAGCAGGAGCAGCGGCAGAAGTCCTGAGTCTCCAGACTCTACCAATGTAACTGAGCTGCTTTTGTCGTTGGGACGTCCTGACAGGCAAAATTCCAGGCCCACTTGCAGTTGCGACCTCTGCACTCTGGTAGATCCAGTAGTTGTGCTGTTTTTTTTTTTTTATGCTTGTTTGTTTTTTAAATATTAATTATTTTTGCTATTAAATATGTTTGCTTTATAAGCCTTCACTGTCTGCAACTTGAGACTTCAAATGCAGGAACTGTGTGCATACTTTGTAGTTCTTTACTTTTGTTCTCCCTCTCGCTCTCTACTCGAAACCTCGAAAGTGTCCTTATTTTGGGCCCAAAACCATCTATCCCTCTTTTCTATCCTAACATCCCCCTCTAGGAGCTCCATATTGTTGGTATGTATACCAGGGCAATAATACTCAGTCATGTGTCTTCAAACTACAATAAATATGTTTAAAAATCAGTCTGTGTTAATAAGATACATTCTTCATGTTTTATTACAAACATTGTTATTAGTAAGTCACCTGAAATTTCTCAAAACAGCCTATTTTTTAACATCATATCATTAAGCCATATAGACTGAAAGTGTGACAAAAAGCAAAACACCAACAACAGAGCACTGTTACCAATTAATAACTATGATACAGAGACAAAAATACATCATCTATTCATATGATTAAGCCAGCACTAATCAATATATATATATACATCACACAAGATCCAGCACAGATACATTAGAATTAGAGTTTACTATCGCAATTATTAAAAGAGCAGGATCTGTACGCAGTTATTAAATGCAATGAAACCAGGGAAAGACTTTGGTTTGCCAGCTATACTGCTGTTCTTTTTTTTTTCACATTAACCCCTTAAGGACCAAACTTCTGGAATAAAAGGGAATCATGACATGTCACACATGTCATGTGTCCTTAAGGGGTTAAAAAGAGATCCCGTTATAAAAGACTGACTTCGGAAGAAGGTCAATGATAGAAAAGTCTTGAGTATTAATACTAGCGATGGATGATATTTCTTAACCAAAAAGGTGAACAGGAGAAAATTGACTCCTGCAAAAAAAAAAAAATCTACAGTTTACATTCTCCCACACTGCTGCATCCACATACATGTGCATGTGCTCACACAGATACACTCCCATTATATATAAACCTATTTAAATTTAGTTAACAATATTTAATTAAAACAATATTTTAATTTAGTTAAACAAAAAAAAGTTTTTGTTGTTGTTGTTTTGAAAGCGCGGGGGTGAAGGCAACTTGAGAAATCTCTCCCTACAGGTACTTGTGATGGGAACTCAACATGTTAGCAGAAGCTTCCATTATTTCAATTCCAGAAATGACAGTGCAACATATGTTGCATGCTTATAATTAGCAATTGAGTCCTACTAATTGAGCATCTTAGAATTCCTTGTTTAGGGAATATATATATATATTATATATTCTTCTGTGAATTTGCTTGTTATCCAACATAAGGATTCTGTTTTGGGACCGCTGCTATTTAACATATTTATAAATGATCTTGCAATAGGCATTGAATGCCATGTTTCAGTGTTTGCAGATGACACAAAACTTTGTAAAGTAATAACATGTGAGCAGGATATTGCTTTGCTGCAGAGGGATTTCAGATAGATTGGGGGACTGGGCACTAAAATGGCAGATGAAATTTAATGTAGAGAAATGCAAAGTTATGTACTTCGAGGTTAAGAATGCACAAGCAACTTGCACCCTAAATGGTAGTGAATTAGGGATAACCACACACAAGAACGATTTGGGAATTGTTATAGACAACAAATTAGGCAGCACTATGCAACTTCAATCTGCAGTTGATAAGGCCAGTAAGGTTTTGCCATGTATAAATAGGGGCATAAATTCTCGGGATGAAAATATAATTTTGCCTCTTTATAAATCGCTGGTACACCACACCTTAAAAATGCTGTGCAATTTTGGGCACCTGTTCTAAATAAGGATATAATGGCACTAGAAAAAGTGCAAAGTCGAGCTACAAAATTGATAAAAGGAATGGAGCATTTTATTTTTTTTTTTTAATTTTTTTTTTTTTTGTCAATCTTTCTTTTATTAAAGGCATATGGTATGGGATACAGAAGAGAAATTGGAGGAAACGTTTAAGCGATTTACAGTATAGGGTTTGCACATCAATACGCAAAGTCAGATTACATTTCCAGATTTTCTATGCCTCATTTTTTTTTTATATATATTGTAGTTAAACTTCAGTTTGAAAATACAAGCTAAGGATCAAAAGATCCGGATTGGTAACTCGCTAAGTCAAGTTAGTCAGGCGTCAGGTGACACATGGGCGAGTAAAACACAGGATTCACAATAGACGTTAACACAACAGTACATCACCTAAGAATGGCAGCCTCATTTTATGTTAAACAAGCTGTCTTCAAGAAGGTACTAACACGTATAAAATAGCAATTGTAAAATTGAGTAGACGAGTGCAGAACAAAATTAAAACATATGAAAAACAACCTCCAGCTATGCTTGTCATTGCTTGACTGGTTATGGTAAACAATTAAATCTCGTTGTTTAGATATATGCTAGCTTGTGCGCGACTGTAATCACTTCATTTGCTGTCACGTGTGTATTCAGTAAGCCTGTCATAACAAGGCATGGCACGGTTATTTATAGCTTTTGCCGATATCCACGGTAGTGGAATTTGTGCGAATATATAGGTGTATTTGGTAACTTACTGCCGTTTGAAAAGTCGATGTATGTATTATAACTAGTAGTGTGTGCATGTGAGAAATGAGAGTAGCTAGATACGACAGTAAAATAGGCATAAAGGCACGGTCAGAAAAGTAAAAGTCCCGTAGTGTCCCTCAGAACGGAAACTGGCAGGTCACACTGATGGATGCTTAGTGTCCCCATAGAGGTGTGCCCGCTCATGAGGAACCAAGTTAGTCCTATTTTAGCCGATGCCCTTTGCTGCTACTTGTGTCTTGCCCGTGGTGTTCATCACAGGTGCGCTTCTAGACCGGGAGTCCGCTCCCTCTGCATGCCGTGAAGTGAGCAGTTTAGTGGCTTCTCGCTTTGCAGCAGTGGCGTGGAGGGAATGGCGTGAGACACATTTGCTGCCGTTGAGAGTCCAGAAGGTGAGCTGGTAGCGGGTTCCATATGAGCTGCTGTCCCGCACTATCCCTTGAGCGTTACAGGTTGCTCGTGCAGTAGGTGTGGGTACATAGGTGGCTGGTTGATGGGAGCGAGATGCGTCCTCTCTCCAGCCTCGGGCCGGGATGAAGGCCAACATCCTTACTCCACGGACCCCTGCACTTCGGGCTGGGTCCTTGCCTTGTAGGGAGTAACGGGGGGAGCTGATGTTTTGCCGCCTTCTGTGGCGGCCGTCCCTCCGTCCATGTGGGTGATGCTTCCGGGTTTTACCCTTGGTGGCCCTCGGCCCAGGTGGGCCAGTAATGTGTAATGCAGGCTTGTCTGAGTGCTTTAGGTCCGAGAGAGTCCTCCTCGCTCTCCGGTTCTTGCCACCCCGTCCGCCATCTCGAGGGGCCGGCGCCATATAGGGTATGTGAGTTTCCAGTGCGACCCATAGCTGGTGGAAGTGCTCGTTTAGAGTCTGCAACAAGCGGTCTACAGAGCGCAGGACAGGTTCTTGCTGTTCGTTTGCCGTCTTTGCTGGCTGTGTGATAGTCGCCATTCTGGGTCGGGTCTCACACGTGGCGGCCACCTCGGGTGTCTCAAGGTGATTCTCTGGTGCTGGGTCGTCGTTTGCGTTTGCCGGGATATCCCCCACCGGCATGGGGGGGGGGGGGAGAGGCAGAGTCCTCCGGGGAGACCTTCGTCCAAGGAGGCTGCTGCTGCAGAGGGATCGGCCGCTTCCCTCGCGTCGCCTGCTTTTGCCTCCCGTAGGCCTCAGGTCGATCTCCGGTAAGAGACCGCCGCTGGCAGTGAAAATTTGTGGCTGGTATCGTCGCTTTGGTGTGCCCTTTAGGCTGGGGCTGTCGTGAGAGCAGAATTGAGGGCTTTGTCTCGCATATTTTGTTCGCTTTTTGATTTTTGCCTCGGAGCCCATGTTGCATGCGACTGCTCGGCATGGCTGCCAGGCTCCGCCCCCGGAATGGAGCATTTTAGTGATGAAGAAAGGTTAAAAAATGTAAATCTCTTTAGTTTGGAAAAACGGTGCCTGAGAGGGGATATGATAACATTATACAAGTGTATTCAGGGCCAGTACAAACCATTATCTGCAAATCTATTCATAAACAGTGTTATACATTGGACATGAGGTCATGCATTTTAAGCTGGAAGAAAGGAGATTTCATTTAAGGCAAAGAAAAGGTTTTTTTTTCCAGTAAGAGCAATAAGGATATGGAATTCTCTGCCTGAAGAGGTGGTTTTATCAGAGTTCATACAGATGTTTAAACTGCAATTGGATAAACACTTGCAAAAACATAACATACAGGGATATAATTTCTAATTAGTGGGGTACTAGCTGCTTGATCCAAGGAGATATCTGACTGCTAGTTTGGGATCAAGAAGGAATTTGTCCTAGTTTGTTGCAAAATTGGAAGCGCTACAGACTGGGTTTTCTGTCTTCTTTTGGATCAACTGCAAAAGCATATGTGAGGAAGGCTGAACTTGATGGCGCAAGTCTATTTTAAGCTATGTAACTATATAAATATGTAACATGACTACTTTCGAGAACAAGAATCTATATGTATATCTATATGTAATTCTATAAGTAATTCAGTCTTTACCAAGAACTGCTGGACTGACTGCTCAAGTTTAAAAGCAGTTTCAGAACCTATGGTACTGCCTTATGTTATGTTGTTTAGCCAGTCAATCATTTTTCTATATTTATATTTATCACCTGTATTTTTTTCTGGAAAGGATTCTTGTGCTGTTTTCTTGATATTTTTTTGTTTTTCTTGCTTTGAAACTTGCCTTTGGCACATTTTAATCTAGAGGCAAGTAGTGATATCTAGAGGAAAGGTATTGATATCCTACTATATATATCTCGCTGTATATAGTGAGAGTACTCTACCAGAGCCTGTAGACACACAATCTAAAGTGCCCCCTATTCTTTAATTCCCCAAAAAAGGCAGACAGAGTAATTATAATTAATTTATTAACCGTAAATTGCAGACCTACAAACATCTGAAAAATACAGATATTCATATTTGACAACTGTATAAAAGTATGTATATGCTTATTTATGCTCTGGGTGTTTTGTGTTTGAATCTGTGAGTAAATTGAGTGCATGCAGAGTCAAAGAGGCACTGTCAACCCCCCAGCAAAATAAATATTTCATTAAGATAGAATTTTTTTTTAAATACTCAGGTACTGAGGTAAAGTAGAGATTACTGCTGTCAAAAAGGGTAAATCATTTGATGGCTACATGCAATTGGCTCTATCTATTGATCTATGGGGGATCCCATGGTCTCACTGGACTACTGTCCTGTACTCTTGCAGCTAAGAGACAGACAAAAGGGTCTGGGGGTGGGAAATATAAACAGTAGGTCTGAAGAAGGGTAAAAAGAGACAAACGAAAGGTCTGGGAGGACCAAAGAGATACACAAGGGGGTTGTAAGGGGCACACAAGATGGGTATTAGACACACAAAGGGGAAAAAAGAGGATAAAATACATTAAAGTGGGTAAGACAATCAAAAGAGGGGATAAGAAACAGAAAAAAGGGCAAGAAATTCAAAAGGGGAGTTGAGAGAAACACAGGAGAAAATGCACGGAGGGGGATGCATCTTCGACTGTGTCTCCTGCTCTCCCTGTAACTCAGTTCTTCAGCACAGCTTTGTCGAAGAGTTGATTGACAGGGGAGAGAAAGACCTCTTAATAAATAGGTATTTCTTCCCATATATACATTTTGCTAACAATCCTGCTAACACAAGGTACAGATAGACTTTTTAATTGATGTGATTCTGACAGTAATAGATGCACCATATATCAATGTATATTAATGTGTGTATTAGTAATATATATAATTATGCCTATAATATTTACACACATTTTAATATACATGTATATATACATAATACACATATAAATTTTATTATTATATAAAACATAAATGTAATTAGCGCGTATTGGGCTTGTCTTGTTGCTTGGTGCACACTCCAGCACAATAACATATTCAAAGTGAAGAGCACACTAATAAGACTTCAAAACAGTTTTCAATTTTAAGTTATCTTTTTCACCTCTTTATCAGCACACTATGCTGGTGCGACGCATTATTGGGCTGGTGTAGAATTTTTTTTTTTCCAGGGCTGCTTTTAGTTCCCATTCTGTCCTTGGTTATAAGTGCTGGAAACAGGCATCTCCTAATGGACAGATACCTGTAGACAGGTATTCTACCTAATGGAAATTCTGACCCTTACTGTACATTCCCTCCACTGTAACGTAATCTGTGTGAGAACTGTATTAGTAAAATAAATATATAGACAGTATATAACTCCAGTAAAAGTATGTAAATAGTAAATACACGCACGTTATATATGTACATATATAAAGTAACTACTATACAAATTGCATTTTCCACTAACTGTAATGTAACCTGTAAAGTGCTATGTAAATCTATTAGCACTATTATTATTAATATTATTGTTATTATTGGTTATTATTTATATAGTGCCAACTTATTCCACACGCTTCACAATAAGAGGGGAATTTACCAGGAACAATAGGTAGATGAGGACCCTGCTCAAACAAGCTTACAGTCTAGATGAGGTGGGGTATAAAAACACAATATGAAGGAAGGGTATTGAGGGAGACAGCAAATAGACATTGTGAAAAAGTAGCAGAACTGGAGGTGAGAGTGGAGTGTGGCCCTTTAGGAGAGAGCAAGAGGAAGGTTTGAGAGATAGAAGTTACTCTTAGAGGCCATAAGCAATCCTCAGGGACTTCTTATTGAATTGAAGACTAGGGGAGAGTCTGACAGGGGTAGGTAGACTGTTCCAAAATAAAGGAGCAGCCCGTGAGAAGTCTTGAATTTGCAGTAAGTCGTGAATTTGCAGTAAGGGTGCGAGCAGCAGACAGGAGAAGGTCACTAGTAGAGCGGAGAGACCGAGAGGGGGCATGCCTATGAATTAATGAAGAAATGTAAGAGGGGCTAGAGTTGGTTAGGGCCTTATAGGTAAGGGTTAGTATTTTAAATTGGCACCAGTAGGGTACAGGAAGCCAGTGTAAGGATGGACAGAAGAGTGAGGTATGAGAGGAGCGACAGGATAGAAATATCAGCCTGGCAGCAACATTCATCACAGATTGTAGGGGGGCAGTACGGCTTCTGGGGAGACCAATAAGGTTACTAGAGCATGAACTAAGCTCTTGCATAGGCATGTAAAATATGTACTGATATTCCATAGAAACATAAATTTGAACAGATTGGTCCATCTAGTCTGCCCAACTTTCCAAATACTTTCATTAGTCCCTGGCCTAATTTTCAAAATACTACAACTACACTTGATTAAAAGACTGAGGACACGTCAGAAGAATTTCTTATAAAGACATATTTGTCGTCATTATTTGTAGTTTGGCTTTAATTGCATTTTACATGATTTATAAATCTGTGTTTTTGCGAAACTGTGTTCTAAAAGAAAGTGTACACAGTATAGTCACACTGAATAGGAGAGGAGCTAATTTATGGAGGTGAAGTCTCACAGCAGAAGTGATAGATCTGTTTATAATTACCTTGTCTAGGTTTTATGAGGTGTCTTGATCGGTACTGTACAGCACACCATGCTTAGTGAAACAAAGGAAATCAGCAATCCATTCACATAAAATTTGGGATACGTGTTTTCTGCTTGTATTGATAAATTATTTAACTTCTTGTGAAATTGAAGAATTAATCAGTTACGAAAGGTTCAGATTAAAATGTAAATTTACGCATCGTTCTAAAGGTCATAGCTGAGCTTTTTGCAGGGTTTTTGATGGGAACCATACATACCAGTATTTTATTTTGGAGAATGGTGACATCATTTTTGATTAAATGATTATTGATGTGTTCATGAAAAAACATTTATTTATTTATAAAATATTTTTCCAGGAAAGATACATTGACATTTCTCTCGTTTTCAAGTATGTCCTCGGTCCACAAAACATTTCATTGATACAGTAGGGTACAATAAAATACAGAAACAATATTAATACACAATATATACAACATTTAACATTGAACAGGTAGGAAATATATATAATAAACCACGACAGGTGCATTCTGTTTTGAGATGTGTAGAGAGGGATCTCTTAAAGCATTTTAGGCCTGGGGAAAATTTGAAAGTGTGAGCCAATTATGCTGTTAACATTTGACCAAAGGTGCTAAGGTAGGCACCACATGCAAGCTTCTGATACTTACAGAGATTGATAATTAATATAGTCTATTATTCTACTGTGTGCCGCTTGCCAAGTGGTCTCATCCTGGTGATCATATGACCGAGAGGGCTAAAAACCTGTCCTCTCACTTTCTTCAATGGTTAAAACATGTTTTATATTCTTAATCAGATTATATGTAATTGATATGTGAAATAAAAATTTTTTTCATATAAATCATGGGACAATTTAGTACCCAAGCCTTATTCCAGAAAACTTCCTTATCAGTGTACATACACAGCTCATCCACTGACAGCAGTGAGTAGGCTGAACTCCTGTAAGCTAAGAAGCCTGCATTGGAGGTAGAGGACACCCTTAAAGGGACACTATATGTGACAAACTCCTTTTCCCACGTGAGTTTGCCACAAGCTCCTGGAGAGAGCTTTGTTGCCAGCCTCCTGCCCACAGACTATGGGCCATGCAGGGAAATCTGTAAAAGACTAGTTAACTGGCTTGGTTCGTGACCTTTCTCTATTGTGTTCGGGAACCAAACAGGCGCACAAACCATGGACCACCCGGGAGCTTGTTAAGCCTAATAGTTTGTAACACGTTCCATCACAGTGTTCTAATTGTTCGTCTGGGTGGTCACTGTTCACATGAACGACCACTAGGTGGCAGCCATCTTGTTCGCATGAATACAGGCAGCGGTGTTTGGTCATCGAGTTCATGGAACTTAAATCGGACACAGAAACTCTTGAACACCGCTGGTCTTCCATCATCGCACTCAATAGGGCACTGTTCAGTGGAAACGTTCCCACAAACAAGGTGAACAAGCTCCAGGGAAGCTGCGAGACTATGGATTCTGTTCGGTAATTGTTAGTTTTTTTAACCTACCAAACTTGTTTTGGGCATAGGACTATGTGCACTGTCGGTCAAAATTATGACTTCCATGAAAATCCGTAACCAATCTGGGTGATTTGGGTATTTTCTATGTGTTTTAAAGGTATTTGGGGGGTTTTGTAATGTTTTGTATGTTTTTCTGTGCCTGGAGATAATTGAGTTAGTTCAGTTCCTGACTCAATTATCTCTCAGGCACAGAGGAGGAGTTTTGTACTTGTAACTAGTCCCCTCTCAGGTCCAGGATAGGGATTATCCTGTTTGAGTGGGAGTGTCAGGGGCATGCTTAACTTTGTCTGAAATTGTATAAAAGCAGGCCATCTGACCAGATTAAAACATTCTAGCTTGTACTCCCAGAACTATGTGTCGTCTGGTTACTGTGAGGGGAAAGGGCTAATTACTAATCACTGTTCCAGTGTGGAGGATTCAACGGGGAAAGTCCTTGTAAGGATTGGAGCTCCCAGGTCTAAGTGTTGTCCAGTGCCTGGGGGTGGATAGATTGAGTCCCCCATTTGGAGGGAGGGAGTGGTTCCAGGACCCCAGTTAAACAACTGTAAGCAGAAGGGCTGCGGTTTGTCCCCTGTTCCAGCAAGGAAGCAGTCCTTGGCGGAGGTACAGGGAGCTCCATTACATTGGTGATAGCAGTGGAATAGCTTTTTAGCCATGGGAAAACCAGCACTACTTCCAAAGATGGAAGGCAAGTACCGTTGGGCAGTATTCGGCATCGACACCCAGCTTCAGCAGCAGTTACAGGAGGTGCTGCACAGTTCGGATTACACTATCTCAACAGAAAAGGAGGGTGACTCTCCGAACCGAACTTTGGACAGGGGTCCTCTGAGAAATTTTCCCAAATTCCAACCAACGCCGATGGGACCAGTTCGACCTATGAATGCAATTTCTGGAAGAGCAGCCCCTAAAAAAGTAGGTAAGAGAACTAGAGTGGTTGGTCGAAATCAAGGTATGGTTGGACGAATCCTAACGGGCCTTGCAGTGGCATGCAGGCCACCTCTACCCAGTGCTACCAGCTCCCCGAGGGAAAGGACTACGTTGGGCCTGAGCTGTTATGGGAGGCTTTTGAGGATCCCCTGGGGTTTGAAAACCTGGACAGTACCTGCTACAGGTGCATCCGCGACAAGTTAGAAGACAGCTTGGGACTTACATTGGTGGCAGAATTACAGCAGGATTTGTCCTACCTGGTAAACCTGGAGTGCGAGCTCGAACAGGACTATTCCTGTTTGCTCCAAAGTGTAACATCACCTGTCTCCCACCTGATGGGGCTTATAGAATGTATCACACCAGGAGCGTTGAGTTTCGTCCCTCCTCCCCAGCAGCTATGCCTGTCATCCGGAGACCCGGTACTGTACCACCTACTTCCCAACCAGCCCCAGACTAGTCCTGGGAAGCCCCCCAGTTGGCAGGTAGAGATGGGGCCGAGGTCTCTCCACTGGCCCTCCAGGGATGCTGGGCAGCCTGCCCAGATCCCCAACTCCAGATGGAGATGTCAGGAGTGGGGACATTTGGGACCCCTCCCCAATAGTCGAGTGAGTTACAGGGAGAGAAGTGTGTCGTCCTTCCTCCTCAGCGGCAGAGTGGGTTATCGGGAAAAGATACGGTCAGTCTCTCTCCCCAGCGGCTTCTATCAAGCAGGGAGAGGAGACAAATGGTCTTTCTCCCCAGCGGCAGCCAGAGTTACAGGGAGAGAAGTGTGTCGTCCTTCCTCCCAGCGGCAGAGTGCGTTATTGGGAGAAGAGACAGTTGGTATCTCTCCCCAGCGGCAGTGTATCATGAAGGGAGAGCATTACAGGAAGTGGGGACAATCAGTCCCATCCCCCCCACCCCCCGTTGTCCTGAGACAAACCCCCTGGCATGGATGGTGCAGATGGGACCAAGGTCTCTGCACCAGCCTTACAGGGATGCTGGGCAGCCTTCCCAGATCCCCAACTGCGGAAGATGAGGATGCCAGCAGCAGTATTTCCCATGAGCAGGGTGAGAGCCTGGGTGTCATCCCTCCCTAGCCACAGCGGGAATGCCAGGGAGAGGGGGTAGTCGATTCCTCTCCCCAGTGCCCAATTCCCAACCGTGTCCCGGCTGCAGTAGAGGGAACTACGGCCTCCACTGACACCCGCCCAGCAGAAGAGCTGGCATCAGGGCAGAGCACCCCTTCTTCTGCCCTACCTGTCCTTTTGTTCTGGGGCCTGACGACCCCCCCTCAATTACACTATAGTCACCAGAACAGCCTTAGCTTAATGAAGCTGTTTTGGTGTATAGATCATACCCCTGCA
Source organism: Pelobates fuscus (assembly GCF_036172605.1). Classification (NCBI taxonomy): domain Eukaryota; kingdom Metazoa; phylum Chordata; class Amphibia; order Anura; family Pelobatidae; genus Pelobates; species Pelobates fuscus. The sequence goes on from NC_086317.1 coordinate 263,638,381, forward strand.
GTCTCACTGCTCAATTCTCTGCCATTTAGGGGTTAAATCACCCCTAAATGGCAGAGAATTGACTAACACAGCATTTATAAACATTTCCTATAAAGAGTCATCTAATGTTTATACTTTCTTTAATGCAAATTCTGTTTAATTTAGAATTTCTTATCTCCAGTTATGTTAACAGCTAGCTAGAATCTGCAGGAGCCCCTTGTATGTAATTAAAGTTCAATTTACAGAGCAGGAAATAAGAACTTTTAAAGTAAGCTATATCTAATTGAAAATGAAACAATTTTGTTTTCATGTAGGCTCTGTCACTCACAACCAGGGGAGGTGTGGCTAGGGCCTGCATAAACAGAAACAAACGGGATTTAACTCCTAAATGGCAGTGAATTGAGAACTCAAACTCTATACACAAAAACTGCTTAATTTAGCCAAATTTGTTTGCGTGCAGTCTTCATGCTCACTGTGTGAGTGTCCTAAACACAGGTAAACTTGAGATTATCTGCATAAGGGCTTAGGTAGATTCAATGATGTCATGGGGGGATGCCTCTTTGAGGAATGTAGTCATCATGCAAAGTTCAACAAACCTGAGCAACAATGTGCCAAGTAGAATGAAACTAAATTGATATGACGAGGCATGCAAAGTATAGCAAAGTATTTGTGATGTACAGCAAGTATAAATTGGAAAATTAAACAGCTTCCAAACTTTCAGGCAGCATAGTACAAATCTCAGGCATTCAAATAGGACTGTGTTGCTATGGATGTATGGAAATAACGTATTGAATGGGGGAGATTTTTCAAAGTGTTCTGTTCTAAAAAGAGGTCTAATGCACTAAAAGTGGGGCAATCACCATGGAAACCAGTGGAACCAACAGGGACATTCCACTGGTGACTCTTCCTATTTCAATGTTTGCACCATTTTTAGAACAAAAACGATAAATCCTCTCTTTGTGCCAGGTGTTGAGATAGCAATTACACAGTAGCAGTGCAGAAAGGAAGGGCCATTAAAACCTCTTGAATAGTCTTGAAACATCTGGCCATCATTTATTTTATTTTCTAAAATGTATATCAATACACATTTGCATAAAAAAAGAGGTGCTATTTTTTTTTACTGTAGACACATTTTGTCCTTCCCTTCTACTGGAATGTGTCCAACTTTACCAGAAAGATTGTAATATCTTTGTATGCAAAATCATTTGGGCATAAGAATCGTTTTGCACAATGGATGGGGAAGGAGTTAAGAATAAAATACAGCTGCAGCATAACCCGGAGATTTCAGGTTTAGAGAAGGTATCAATGTGAATTGTTCGCATAGGACATATATGAGAGTTTTGCCTTTACGTTGGCAGGTTAGTTTACACGTTAATGACCATTGCAATTATACTAAAAACCTATGTTGTTTCATTGTGTATGGTGAGATAGTGTATAGGTTACTTTGTTTAAATAATTGAACTTGTGAATACTTTAGCCATTACTGAATAGCGGGAGTTTAACCCTGGCTTATTTTTGTGTGTTCCTATTTTACAAGTGAATGGTGAATGTTAATGCTAAATGTCCTTCTACAACTTTCAATCTCAAAGGTTTGAACTGTGAGAGTTCAAACGTATGAAAAAAATCTTTCTTTCAGCCCTTACCAGCCCTTACTTCAGTCCTCAATCAAAAAATGTAATTTAAAAGATAATTGAAAATAATGAAATGTAGAGATCTTAAAATATTCATAAACCACTTGTTTCTTGACCCTTTTTTCATGGTATAAACAAAACCACTAGACAACATCATGTCCCATAATACATGGTTCATTCATGTATCAACAAACAGAATGAGAATAAGCACTACTGCTTTCAAAACCTTTTATTAAGCTTAAAATAATTATGTGAATCGTTTAATGGAATCTACTGGCACAAATAAAGCTTTAAAACTGCTAGGCTTTGAATTTATTAATATTTTCAATGCTCAAATCTTTATAGTTTTTTCACAAAAATATTTTTGAATACTGTCAGTGGCTGAGCTGTGGGGATCAGGAAGGCTGTCTGGCATGAGTGGGCGTGGTTAAAGAGAAAAGTCAATGATGCAACAAGCTTCAAAATATTAAAGATATAAGGATTTGAGCATGCAAAAAAGTACACAATATTAATGAGGCCATAACCTGTCAAATACATTGGAAGTGTATTTGTGCCTCTATTGTCCCTTTGAAAGGACACTATAGGCCAGGGGTCAGCCTATAGCATCTATAGCATGCATGGCACTTGAGGCGTCCTGGCACGGCACTCGAGGTGGCCAGAGACAAAAAGGCTCTGGCCTATCAGAAGTCCCACTGGGACTTCAGATATTTGCTACTGCAAACCGAGCAGTGATTGCATGATGTCAGACACTCAATTCACGCATTGCAGCACATATCTGAAGTGATCTCAGATCACTTCCTCCCAGCACTTGTGAATGGGAATCTGCACTGGAGTAGAGCAGCCTGCAGCAGCTATCACAGCTCCTGCACTTGACTGGTACCTTGCCAACCAGGTCCCCACTGGACCCCAGCAAAGCCATCCACACTGGTAGATATACACAGAGCTGCAGAAAAAGCCTCCTCCTTATACAAATACAAACAGCCCACACACAAACACACAGTGCCCACAAACACAACACCACTGACAATCCACATACAAGCACACAAGTAGCCACTCAAGCAATACCACAAGCAGCCCCACACAATGTGACATATCATGCAGATGCACAATTCCACAAATAGCCCCCATTCATAGGTATCATACACAACAACACAAACTAATCATGAACATATACAATATAATATCCCACATACGCACAAATATTACGTTACAAAGCAACTGCAGCACCCATAAATAACACAAGCAGAAACACCTCAAATTTAAAAATTGGACAGGCACACAAAGGTACTTCCAAATTCATGTTTTGGCATAGTACTACCAAAAGGTTGCCTACCCCTGCTATAGGCACTCAGACCCCTTCATCTCAATGAAGTGGTCTGTATGCCATGTACCTCTAATTTTACCACTACAACTGAAAAATTGCTGTTCTTACAAAGCAGGGAATAGCTGAATGAAACTCTGCTATTTCAATCAGGTGATCTCATCTGATTGGTACAGCGCAGGATTTTGACGCGCATGATCATTAGCCTCCCAATGCTTTTTTATTGACTGAATTGAGTTCGTAAAAATTGTACCTTTGTAACCCTTGTGGGCAGGTGGGCAGTCACCTTAATAGTGACTCAGACACTATAGCATTAGTAGTACACATTTGTATTCCTAATGCTTTAGAGTTCATTTAACTTTGGCAAGATTCTAAATTCTACAACATTTGTAATATAAGTGCCAAGTATGTAAAGTATTTGCCTATTCTACAGAATTTAGTTTACCACCCCTATATACAAAATAGAAGGGAATACGTTTTCTCATTTTAAAGTTAAGTACTTTATTAATATAAAGTATACAATAGTGAGTAGGCGCTTCCAAAAATGGAATAAAAATGGATATACAGCAGTAGTGGATGATACAGCAGTGTTTCCCAGACACTAAATCAAAGTAAGTATAGATAGAAAATGTGTATCAAAAACCACATAGGGAGTGAAAGTCCCAAAAACAAATGTAATGGTGATAAGTAATCATAACATACAACCTGAAACATAGGCAGCTGGCAAAATGTAATCTACAAAATATAAAAAACAGAACATAACATAGTGTGTACTGTATAATACAAGTATATGCTGAAATAAAGGTGGACTGCCACTCACATTTGGCAGAGCCGTACCAGGCTCTGTATAATAAGCTCAAGGGTGCCAATTCAGGCTGACAACACTCCAAGAAATGGCTGGACAGGTTCCGTAGTAGAAAAAACGTATATTTATTTGAAGATAAAAATATAAAGTGAACTCCTGGTTATAAGGGAGTGGAACCCTGATATAAATAATATAAAAAAAGGGGGGTATCCACTTACCCGAACAGTATTAACCTTAGGAGTGGTATAAAACAAATATATAAAATACAAACAAATGTGGAAATAGCAGCAAACGCGTTTCGGCTCGGTAGCCTTCTTCCAGTGCTGTTTCTCAAGTCCTCATGGCTTGTTTAAATGCGCCCGGCATTTCTGATCACCTGTGTGCATTTTTCCTTCCGCATACGTCACTTCCGGTATTTTCGAGCGATGTCATTTCCGGTTTTGCCAGTTGGAACGCATAGTGGAACGCAAACGGCGTTCAATCATTTCCGGAATCGAAAAGAATATATGTCTTAGAGCAAATACATGATATAAAAGACAGAAAGTGTAAATAAAACAAAATACAATAGATAAACGGCCACATAAGTGGCTCAGAAGCTGTCAACAGTTATCTATACAATTATTGGCAAAAGTCAATATATGGAAAAATACATCTAAATAGGATGGAAGAGCTGGCAAAATGGAACAAAAAGGAAAAGGATATGTAGTCAAATATTAATCAAAAAAATATATATAATATAGACAGATATGGCAGAAAAGAAAATATAGTATATGGAAAAAATATTTTAATTTAAAAAATGAGAAAACTCAAAATCTAAATTTAACCCATTTGGAAATAAGCAGTCTACATCAAAGATCCATTTACTTTCTATCTTTGCCAGCTCCTTTACATTATTTTCACCCCTCCAATTTTTCTCTTTCTTAAGAATAGCCATAAACGACAGTACAGATGGATCGCTTCTATGTTTTTTAGCAAAGTGTGCTGACACACTGTGTTTCATATAGCCCCTCTGGATGTTGCCCATGTGTTCTGCAATCCTCGTTTTTAATGCCCTAGTGGTCATCCCTATATACTGCAGGCCACATGGGCACCAGAGGAGGTATATGACATTGGTGGAATGGCATGTCAGAACCTGACGGATAGGGAAAGTCCGATGATTGTGATGGGAGATAAAGGAGGTGTTTTTTTGTTTTTTTAAATAGGGTTTTTTTACACGTGACACATAGTTTGCAGGGATAGAAACCCGGCTCAATATTAAAGACATTTGTGTTTTCTTTTTTCTCCTTAATAAAACTAGTCGTTAAATGTTGTTTTAAATTTTTTGCACCTCTATAAACTATGGTCGGTTTTTCTCCTATGATGTTGCCAAGAGTTGGATCTGATTTGAGGATGTACCAATATTTATTAATAATATGTTTAATCTGTTTGGCATTTTCGTTATAATTTAAAACGATTGGAATATTTGAGAACTTTTCATTCTTTTTTGCATTATGTGTCTTATTATGTGATAGAATTTCCTTTCGTTCTTTTTCTTTAGTTTTATTAATAAAATTAATAAAATTGTCTAAAGTTTTTTCATCATAATTTTTTTCTATCAATCTAGTTTTTAAAAACTGTGCCTGTTCCTCAAATAGTTTGGGGTCACTACAGTTTTTATATAAACGCAAAAATTGGCTATTTGGCATATTATGTAGCCATGGGCCATAGTGACAGCTAGAGGTATCTATATATCCATTGACGTCGACCTTCTTAAAGAAAGTACTTTATTAAGTCTCATCTGCTTCTGTAAGGCTAGGCAGCAATAAGGAGCAGTGAAAGATTTTAATGACAAAGACTGATCTAGGACAAAACACAACAATGGGTCAAAAGTATTGCATTGTGGGATGTACTGATGGAGACAGTTCAGTTATCCAACTAGCATATTAAAACATAAAAATGGTAAAGAGCTACAGAATAATGTGGCGCTAAATAACTGGCAATAATAATGGCAGTAAGTGACAAATAAGGGCCTGGTGCTAAACTCATGGACATTCAAATTCTCAATTCACCTGATTCCTCCTGTTTCATGTTGATAGGCATCACATATCTTCAAAATACTAATAGTGTTATTCACTAAAGTGAGAATTCAAAATCAATTTCAAATTTAAGGCTAAAATAGCCGTACCGGAAGCATAGCTGGCTTAAAGAATTTTCAGAGTTCAGGCATTTTGACTTTAAATTTGAAATTTGCTTTGCATTTAATAACCGTGTATGTTACATGCACATGTATTCATCATGTCCTATAGTAACACATGGGTTGAAAAAAAAGGTTTGAAAAGTATCAGAGAATCAAGACTAATCAGGTGTATTCCTTCTTGGCAGTTGTAAGTTTATCTACTGTTATGCTTTATTGAACTTACAAAGGAAAAGGCTGGGAAGGTCCAGTAAAGGTTCCACAAACATTTCAATTATTCAGCTAACTTCAATAGACTGTACACTCACAAAATCTCAAAGCAGTATACACTTTTATAGTTTGTTTATACACTTTTTATAGTTTGTACACTCATAGATTGACAGACGGAAAGAGAGATAGATAGATCAATATATTCCAAGCATTTCTTATATCATCAAATCAATATATAATATATTTTATTAAAAACTGAAATACTACTGTTTATTTACATAAATGCATACACATCAACACACCAAAAACACCTATTCACTAATTATTTTTGCTTATTAGAAAGTTCAACCAAGAGTGGAACATTATTAGCTCTCAATCAAAATGTAACATTTTTAAACTACAGTTTGACACAGGTAATTTAATGTGAAAATACAAAACTATGGAGGCAATTATGCATAAATATATGTGTGTAAGCGAAACCCACGTAAGCATATAACTAAGAGTGATAGGTACCTGTGACAAAGACATTTTATCCTTTAGCACAGAGAAAATTTAAAAGGTCATGGATCACTAGTTAGGCATTATAATGCAGAAGAAAAGGGAGCTGAATGTGTTAGTAGAATATTGCTCTGTTATAGAAATTTCAAGGTTTGAGCATAAGAAACAGGGTCATTTACTAAACCATAGGTTGTTGGACACACATCAGGAAATTGCTTTCGTAGAGAAAATTTGCAAGTCTGGAGATTTTCTCCAATTTTTGCAAAGTATTGCAATAACAATTCATGTTTCAGTGAACAACTTTGATAGTGTATGTAATAGAAGGTAAAGTGTCATATGTTGTAACTAAGTTAAATTTGGCTTGTTCATGTGCACAGAGTGACAGCACCCAATATTTTTTGCTTGTTCACGAGTATACACAGTTTCAGTTTTTTTGGGATGTCTTAAGTCTGTACAACACACCTCCCTGCCATAGGTAACTAATTCATTTTATCCAGAGAAAACCTTTTTTAGGAGGTATGGGTAAATTAACTAATATCTTATTATAGCACTTATAAATAAATGTACAGAAATATATAGAAAGTATACATAAATGGTTACTTCCAATTAATAATTTTGAATTTTTGTGTACTTAAACCCCTTTTTTTAGATAGTGTTGTGGGTGCCTGAAGTAGTTGTGTGCAGACTGCAGAGTACCTTGTATCAAGTATTAATCTGACAGACAGGAATTAGTTAGAGAAAAACAGAAAATATAGACATATACAGGAAAGTTCTGTAAAAAAAATATAAATATATAGTCAATGAGCCCCAAACAAAAAAATGTGGTTAAATGCCTTGAATAAAGTTTATTCTCTTCAAAATACTTTTGCTGGTCTCTGTTATCCTAGAAGATCAACTAGAACCCTCCATTTCTCATTCTTAGTATCCTAACACATGCAAACTACAAAGAGATATAGTCATAATGCAGTGAGTTTAACCCCTTAAGGACCGCGGACGTACTAGGTACGTCCGACATAAACCGCCCTTAAGGATCGCAGACGTATTCCTTAGTACTTGCCCGATTGCCGCCGTTCCCCCGCCGGTGATTGGTGTTCCTCCCGGTATGGGGGGACTGTCTAACAGCCCAGAAAGTTCCCCCCTCGTCAAATTAGGCCCCCACAGGCCATGTGATCGCTCTGATAGAGCGGTAACATGGCCGCAATAGGCGTCCATTGTGCTGCCTGCAGGGGGAACGGCCTGGGCTGTCAGACAGTCCCCCTATCCGTATATCCATATACATAATTACATAAATAATTTCATAAATATACACGTAGACTTCAAATATATAAATATGTATATATATTTAAATTCTATGTGCATATGTAATATTTTTACATAATTAAGTAATTTTATTGAGGGACCTGCCTGACAGGCTGAAAGCCCAGAGAATTTAATTTGCTAGCACTGTATTTTACCCTGTAACTTTCTATGACACCCTAAATCCTCTACATGGGGGGTACTGTTTAACTCGGAAGACATCACTGAACACAAATATTAGTGTTTCAAAACAGTAAAACATATCACAATGATGATATTGTCAATGAAAGTGACTTTTTTTGCATTTTTCAAACACAAACGGCACTTTCACTGATGATCATTGTTGTGATACGTTTTACTGTTTTGAAACACTAATATTTGTGTTCAGTGAACTCTCTCATGTATAACCGTACCCCCTATGTACAGGTTTTATAGTGTTTTTGAAAGGTCAAATATAAGGCTTGATTTTCCATTTTTTCACATTGAAATTTGCCAGATTGGTTATGTTGCTTTTGAGAGCATATGGTAGCCCAGGAATGAGAATTTCCCCCATGATGGCATACTATTCGCAAAAGAAGACAACCCAAGGTATTGCAAATGGGGAATGTTCAGTCATTTTTAGTAGCCACTTAGTCACAAACACTGGCCAAAGTTAGCGTTCATAATTGTTTTTTGCATTTTTAACACACAAACAAATATAAATGCTAATTTTGGCAACTTTAGTGGCTACTAAAATAGACTGAAAATACCCCATATTGAATACCCTGGGTTGTCTACTTAAAAAAAATATGTACATGTGAGGTGTGATTCAGAGATTTATGACAGTGTTACAATGTCACGATTGATAAATTAAAAAAATATGTATTTTGAAACCGCAATGTCCTACTTGTACTTATAGCCCTATAACTTGAACAAAAAAAAATCTCAGAACATGTAAACATTGGGTATTTCTAAACTCAGTACAAAATTTAGAAACTATTTAGCATGAGTGTTATTTGTAGATGCGTAACAAATATTGGGGATCAGAGTTAGAAAAAGTTTTTTTTTTTCAATTTTTCATCATAATTTTTATAGTAAATTATATGATATGATGAAAATAATGGTATCTTTAGAAAGACCATTTAGTGGTGAGAAAAACAGTATATAATATGTGCGGGTACAGTAAATGAGTAAGAGTAAAATTACAGCTAAACACAAACACTGCAGAAATGTGAAAACAGGTATCCAGGGATAAATCAGACTGCCAGGGATCCAGGGATAAATCAGACTGCCATTCTGGGGTCAAGAAGGATTTTTTTTCCTAGCTTGTTGCAAAATTGAAAGTGCTTCAAACTGGGTTTTTTTTGCCTTCTTTTGGATCAACAGCAAAAAACATATGTACGGAAGGCTGAACTTGATGGACGCAAGTCTCTTTTCAGCTATGTAACTATGTAACTATGTAACCCAATCCAAAAATCAATGTTTAAAATAAGTTAAAACACTGTATCTTTTATATTACTCATCAGAAAATAAAGCTGATATTGGCTAATAGTGACTTCATCCATGTGAATCTATGAATTTGGGAGATGAATTGGTATATATTAGAACATATGATTTGGCGTGTGAATATATTTCCTGCATATAACAAGCAGCCTGCTTGTTTTAAAATATATCAGATTCTCAAGGATTGTAACCTTGATAAATAGGCTTGAAGTCCCAAAGTAGGATGAAACATTGAGTTCTGTTCAGAGTTCTTGTTTTTTGCAATTAGACTGTTACTATTGTTATCATTTAAGCAATAATAAATTATTGAAAAATGTGATTTTGATAATTAATGATTCCCCAGCCTTGAGAAAAAAATATATAAAAATGACATAAGAAAATAATGCTTCCACTTTCCTTAAATGGACACTCCACTGCCCCATAAAACAAACAAAAACATACAACTTTTTATTATATAGACTCCAATGAAAGCATGCATGCCTTTAATTATGTTTTTTTTTTTTATTGGGGGGTATGTCTAAAAACCAGCTTGCAGACACTGCAGATCTCTTGCCTGGAGCCTTTGCAAACCCTCGTCTTTTAAGCCCGCCCAAACTTTTTCACAGACTTCCCAATGCAGCTCAATGAAGAGGCTTTGAAAGGCAGGTGTTCTGGGCAATTGCTGCCTCTTAAGTTTAGTTCCAATGAGCTAAACAACCAGGAAGTAACAGGACCGGTTGTCGGACTGACAGCCATAGGGGTGTAACAAGGTTAATTTATAAAAGTGCCAATGTTTATTGATATCTGTACTTTTAGTAAAATATAACAAAAAACAGAACACATTCGATTCTTCGCACATAAAGCATTTTAGCAAACGGAAGTGCTTTAGGAATCCAAACTGTCCCTTTAATAAATAAGCATTGACCATACCACTGACCACTCTCTATAGCTAAGCAAATGTATAAAATACTGGGCACACATTTTGGAGCATTGGAAAGGTAATAAGAGATGCTTTTATAGTAGTGATCAAATAAATTCCAGTTTATTCATGGGAAAATTGTAAGACAGGCATAACCGGTGTTACATGCTATGATAATGATTGCACCATTTAGACAGAATGACTTTAATCTATCACGCCATTTTAAACTTATAACGACCTCTGAGAATTCATGCAAGTAAACAAGGCTTAAAAAAGAACAGAATTTCATCCGAGTCAAGGTGAAATCCAACAAGTGCTAGAGGACATAATACTGGAGAAATCCCAGAGACAGCAGTTTTAGCATGTGGCAATACCAAAGAAACTGTCTGGGCTGCCGGTGCTACTGCCGAGGACCAGCTGCTATGGCTAGGTCTGACATTCCCACTTGGCATTTACACTCAGCCTGCAACATAACCATGGGAAACACGGTTTCACTTAAAGTGCAAATAAATTAGACAGGTGCTGTACTAGACTACTATTAAGGACTGACCATTTAATGCCATGAAAAACGTATATAATACATTGTATGTCTAAAGAAATAAATAGTTACCAATATTTATAATTTAGATGTATTTACTATGCTTTTATGTATTAAGCAAGATTTATTTATTTTTTAATCACAAATACCGTGCAAAAATACATTAATATTTATTCCTACTTAAATTGGAAACATTCCAATAATAAGCCATGGGGGAGTAACAGCAAGTTTTCACCTCCAGAGAGATAATTTTACAGGTCAGTACACTAAAATAAGTCATTGGAATTAGGAAACATGACGCTCACAGAGAGCCATTATCTCTAACAGTGATGTAACTGACTTTAGGGTTGCGTGAAGACTATGGAGGAATGGGTACCAGGTAAAGATGGAATTTGTTAACATAGCCTGAAACAAATGAATTATAAGTAAATGTCCATTTTTATGGTAGAAAACCATGAAAACATAATTAACTTATAGAATTTATTCCAAACAGATATTGTATCACACTTCCTGATAATTCACACAGTGAATAACCCTGTAAAAGTTCAGAGTATGAGCGCTTTGCTTCTTGAAGGAATGTTAATGCATATTAAAAATAAACACAGGATACAAAGTATTGCAGTAAGACAATCTGCACACTATAATCCAACTATTATAAATGCAGAGGTCCATTGAAGCTTTAAAAAAGGTATGATCTTTATTCACCTGTGTTAAACTCATAATAAAATTCTAGAAAACAAAAGCAAATATCTGATGCGTTTAACATTAGTGGCCATGAACCAAAATAAATGCAAAGTAAGCACAAACACCCAGTCCTGCTCAATATATTGTATCGCTATCTTTAACTAGGGCTGTATTTTATAGTGATTGGACCCAGGGCAAGCATTTGCTTGGGCCCCCAGAACCCTGCTCCTCCCCCCCCCCCCCCCTCTAAATGCAATCACGCCCTCCCATTTAATGCAGCGGCAAAACTAAAGTCCAAAGGGCCCTGGTGTAAAAAAATTTGGGCCCCTTATCGCAAGCATGACCAAAAGGTAGAGCCCCATCTGTTGTGCAACACCAACAATGCTTTGACAGCTGGGGCTCTACCATGTTCCCATGTTTGCAGGGTGGTATGTAACACTGAGCAGTGTTTGAATGTAAGCATATTTTTGTATGGAGTGTGTTTGTGTAAATAAAGGGGTGTATTCGTATGTTGTGCAGGAGTTTGAATGCAAGCATGCATTTATGTGTAGTGTTGACTTTTGAATGCAGGGGTGTGTTTATTTATAATTTTGGTGTATTGGTATACAGTGTTGGCCTTTAAAAGCAGGAGTGTGTTTGTATGTCGAGTTGAAGTTTGAATGCAGGGGTGTATTTGTGTTTGTGATACACATCCATACACACACACACATCCACACATGCAGATACACATAGATACACTCTGACACATGCAGATACACAGACACATATACACACACTGACATACATGCAGATGCAGACACACCGATACACATACAGAAAAACAGATACACAACAGATAAACAGAACACAGCACACATGCAGGTACTCAGACACACACTCAAACACTGACACACATGCAGATTTACATATACACCCACTGACTGCATAAAGATACACACATACACATACCGACAACATACAGATACATAGAAACATAAACTGACAGACATTCTGACATACACAGATACATACTGACACACACACAGACACAAATACTGACAGACATACTGACACACACACTGACAGACATACTGATACACACAGACACAGGGTGGTGGTTTCCCTGGGGTCCAGTGGTTGTGCCAGAGGCTGTTGAGAATTAGGATCACGGCTCTGTGTTCTCTGTGGGAGAAGGTGACTTGCAGACGTCACTTCCTCCCATGCTGCAGAACAGCAAAGGGGCCCTATCACGCTGCTCACAGTTTCTGACCAGGCCCCTGCTGACAAATGTCCAACAAGTAGCCCTAAGTGCATGGGAGACCCGATGGGGTTCCTTAGTGAAGGATACAAATACATTGTTGATGGCACCAGGGCCCATGGTGCAATTGCCTTGAACCCCCCAGGGTTTACTGGGCCTGGGGCAACTGCCCCATTTGCACTGTGTTAAAGATGGACCCGTTCTTAACTGAATGAGACTGTGCGTGTCAGTGAGAGTGTGTGTGTCAGTGAGGGCATGTGTTTTTTCAGTGAGAGCATGTGTGTGTTCCTGTCAGAGGTGTGTGTTACAGTGAGAGCATGTTTATCAGTGAGAACATGTGTCTGTCAGTGAGAGTGTGAGAAAGTGACTGTGTGTTTCATTGAGATCATGTGTGTGTTTCTATGAGAGTGTGTGTTTCAGTGAGATTGTGTTTGTGTTTCATTGAGAATGTGTGTGTCAGTGAGCACATATGTGTGTCAATAAGTTTGTATGTCAGTCGGTGAGAGCATTTGTGTGTTTCAGAGACAGCTGGAGAGAAGTGGAGCTGCAGTTAAGTAATGATATAACAACTCCAAAAGCAGATAAATGTATGATATTTCACATATTTATAATTTAGGGACCTGTCTTGGGACCTGGCAGGTTTTATATATTGTGTTCCAGTGTGCAATTATACATTTTTTGTTTTATTGGACTGAAATAATATTTAAAATACAAAATTTCTGTGGTTTTCCTTTCTTCTTCAGGTCAATGTTCAATATGGCAGAGATTAACACTTAAATGAGATTGACTCACATACAGAAAACTGATGGCCCATCTCTATTACTACAATTATTCATATTTTTTTTTTTTTTAAAAACAGTGTGGTGTCCCCTGGACTCCTGTAATACCTGTTAAGGGGCTCCATAAGAGGCCCTACCGCATTCTTCCCCCCACTAGGAGCTCGGTGGTAAAGAGGCCATGAAAATGCCCTGGCTCCCAGGTCCCATTTTAACTATAAATGGGGCTAAAGAGATGTACGGTATCCTCTGCTCTTTAACTGCTCCATAATAGGGGCCAGGACTTTTCCAATTTTTTGGGGGGGAGTTTATAACAGCCTTAAAAAAAAGGGCTCACGAGATGCCCAGCCTCCTGCATTCATTTAAATAAGTAACATCCATCTATGCCCCTTCCTTGGTGACTTGGGGGTTCATACCTATAGCCACCCCTTACATAGGTCCCTAAAAACATAGAATGTGACAGCAGATAAGAACCATTCGGCCCATCTAGTCTGCCCAATTTTCTAAATACTTTCATTAGTCCCTGGCTTTATCTTATAGCTAGGATAGCCATATGCCTATCCCACGCATGCTTAAACTCCTTCGCTGTGTTAACCTCTACTACTTCAGCTGGAAAGCTATTCCATGCATCCACTACCCTCTCAGTAAAGTAATACTTCCGGATACTATTTTTAAACCTTTACCGGTGCTTGAGCATGTCTCCATAACACCACTACACTAAGTGCCTGAGCCTGTCTCTATAACACCACTACACTCTTAATGTACACATCTACCCATGTTATTGTGCATGCTTCACAAGACTCTGTCATGGAGGCTATCTCTTTATAACAAGTTAAGCAACTTTGTTATTACTTAGAATTCTAAATGTTCTGTCTTTCTGTCTTGTATTCCTTAAGTCGTGTTTGTTAATGCTTCAATAAGAAAATGGTTAATAGAGGAGAACATATTGATTTAAAATGTCAATATCTTCAAGAGATGACGGATCAAAAGCAGTGTGTATTAATAAAAAGGGATTTAGCTATTGTATCATTAAATAAAATCATAAATCATTTCATAATCTAAGATACAAATACAATGATATTATAAACCTTGACATTTCATTTACTTGCAGTTACAGTTATGCCCAAATCATTGATTCAATTCAATTAAAATAATAAAATAAAGCATTTTTTATAGTTGTTCATATGAATGTATTGTAATTGTACTTTTTCAGCTTGGCAGTATTATGTTTGCTTTGCTTTTACAAATCTAATTTAATTTGTCTAACTGTACAAGAACCATGTTATTCCATTTCTCTCCAACCAAGCAGAATGAGAATGAGAGAGAATGCAAGATTGACAGTGTTATTCAGTAAATGCTGAATTATTTGGGAATTTAAAGGGACACTATAGTCACCAGAACAACTACAGCTTATTGAATTTGTTCTGGTGAGTAGAATCATTACCTTCAGGTTTTTGCTGTAAACACTGCTTGTTTCAGAGAAAATGCAGGGTTTAAATTACAGCCTAGTGATAACTTCACTGGCTACTCCTAAAATGGCTGTTAGAGATCCTTCCCGGGTCATTGCTGCCTAAAATGCATCCAAACATTAAATGTCTCCTCCCTCTGCATGCAGACACTGAATTTTCCTCATAGAGATTCATTGGTTCAATGAATCTCTACGAGGAGATGCTGATTGGCCAGGGCTGTGTTTGAATTGTGCTGGCTCTGCCCCTGATCTGCCTCTTTGTCAGTCTCAGCCAATTTTATGTGGAAGCGTTGTTATTAGATCAGGCAACCACTTCTGATGATGTCAGCAGGCAGTGGGCAGGTCTAAAGAGTACATGGACAAAGTAAGAAGCTGCAGACATGAATACAAGTAAGAGTTTACTACATTTAGGGAGGAATGAGGGGACCAGGGTGGCTAGATGGTGGTTTTACCCTATAGGGTCAGGAATACATGTTTGTGTTCCTGACCCTATAGTGCTCCTTTAACAAACCTAATTTTGGCTTTCATTTTAAAATTTACTTAGAAAATAACACTGATATTTTCACTACTCAAGATCAAAATTCTAACATTTGTATTTCAAATTGTAATCACTTTATTAAAATAACTTGATTTTGTTTAATATATATAGAAAAGAGGACATAATTGATATTAAAGACAAGGACATGAAAATGTCAAAACTCAGTATAAGACAAGTGGCAGCAGATAGAACTGAGGAGGTCAATTCGGATGCTTATACAGACGAGTGTAAACTGTTTTTTTTGTTTTTTTTACTGCATAGCCAGGTGACCATTTTTCTAAAATATTAACAAATTTTCAGTCAGGAATTTTTGATGCAATAGTGTTAAGCCTAGCATATTTTTTCTCATAGACAGGTGTTAAATAAGTTGTTTTTTTAACCAGGCATGTGCCTCATCCTGTATAAAAGTACACAACCTAAAATAAATAAAAACAGAGAATGACCACAGATGGTGCAGATAAAATTACACACCATACAAAAGTAAAAACTAAGATACACTCACAAACATATGTGTAAAATAGGCAGAATATGTAATTCAAAAACGAGGACTTCTGTTCTTCTCTTCTCTCACTTTAGAACTCTAGGGGTGAGAGAAAAATACAATACATAGTTGTGACGGACCGCCTTGCACCCCGACCGGGCACCTCTGTCAATCGCTGCTTCCTAGTACTGACGAGTACCATAAGCACTGCGCTAGAGCACCATAACCACCGCAGACCCCACAAACCGCCGCAGCTTGGTTGGGGTCTCGCCATCTTCCACCAACTCTGGACACCAGACCAGGATCCAGCTTCCAGTGGGCAGACCTCTCTTAATCCAGAGAGCAGGGACAGGAACAGCTCTTACAAGAGCTTAGTGATAATACTCTGGTGAGTATAGTGATTATAGCAATCCCCAGAGTGTAGGTAGTTCTCCAATCCCCCAAACATGAGCCTAAACTTCATGAAGGGTAGAACAAGTCTGTTTAATTCAAGCAAGCCCTTACAATTTATACATACATTTAAACCCCCAACATCCTCATTTACATACAATAGATTACATAGAGCACTATAGTACAAGGAAGGGTGAGGTCAGACAATAGCAAGGGCTGATGGGTGATTGAGGAGGGACAAAGCAGCGAGTTTAAACTGGTCTGGCAGTGTCCATGGGACAACTCCGGCTGGGGAAACAACAGGACAAGAAAAAGGGGAAGGGGAAGAGGCACAGACAAGCAATACACTCTGAGAGATAATTGAGTCAGGAACTGTACAAACTCAATTATCTACAGGTACAGAAAAACACGCAATTTACAAACACCCCAAAAGTACCCCCAAGATCCATGGAAACAGCACAAGAGTCACATCCTCGGATAGCCTTGATCTGGGTGACCAACATATACAAAAATCACCCAGATCGGTTCAGTGGTTTGGTTTTTCCATGGAAGTCGCTTTTTAACATGTCTTTTTGCAGGGCCCATAGTCTTTGGGCAGGAGGCTAGGAACACATGGCAGAGGCATTTCTGCCACAAGCCAAATAGGTCACAGGGGCCATAATCACAAGGCAAAAGGCTGGCCATTAGTCCTCTCCAAAAACCAGTGGTGAAGTTGCCTTCATCACACATCTTCTGTCGGTCAGTACCTGAGTTAGTCGAGTAGCCCACCCACAACAAGCAATTACTGGACCTGGTTTAGTGTAAACTGTGTACTTTATTTTAGTGAAAATAAGCCTGAGATAGAAATAAATTATTAATTTATTGACTTCTTGCACGATCTTCTAAGTCACCTATTTTTTAACTCCAATTCCCTTTTGTTCAAAGACTGGTGAGTTTTTTAAGACATCATTTTTCTCCTCCATATTCTCAAACATTTCCTCCAGGATGTTCAATCTATTTACTAAGCCACGGATCTCTGTTTTAATTTCAGCCGCACTTGCCTCAATTTCAGTGTTTATTGTTTCTACCATGCCAAGGCTATTTTTAGGCACAGAACCAGAACATATGTGTTATTCTCGAAACTGAATGCGTACGATTTCATGAAAAAAACCAAAACAACAGAAACTGTGATTTGTATTCAACTCCATAAAAGTACATTTTTAGATGACATTTTATGGACCTGCCTATTGCCATTTTCAATCTTTTCACATATTGCTTTGTTTCATCTATGCTTAGGACTGTTTAGTAGCCTGTTTTATCTGAAAACAGACAACTGCGGGTAATTCATGTGACGTGGTTTTACAATTTTTTTTCTGTAACCATTTTACCACCGATTTCTACTGAAATTGGTGATACTTTTTTTTCTATATTGTTTACACTCTGTCTGCATTGTTGCAGCAAATCCAACAAGTTTGATTTATGCAAATACAGAAAATAAAATAATTTGTATTCCAGAACATTTGAGAACAGTAAAACTCATATAAAATGTTTTTAATATTTTTGGTGAAGATTAGGTATATGCCTATTTCATTAGCCATATTTAACAGATGTCTTTGATGGGCCCATGTTTATTACTTTATCAATTCAGATTACCCATCTGAAATTAGACAACCAATTATATTTTACATTTGGTATGTTCGTGTTTTTCATTGACCCCTTTTACAACTAATATGTGTAGAAATAGTTTTTTTTCTATATTACTGAAAAACACTTTTAACACTCACAAGTGGTTTCGTCTACTTAAACAACCCACTACTCCTCTGAAATTATTATTTCGATGGAAACAAGAGAGCCTTTCAACAATATGAATGCAGTAATTTAGGCACCAATCTACATCATGTTTTTTTCAGACCACAGGGGTCACAAATTAGCTTTTGGACACCCCAGTATAATCAAGGACTGCATACTCTGACTGAATGTATATGTATTTCTGTACTTTGGATATAAGTTCCATGACTGAGTGTCACAAAGACAATTAAGCATTTGCTCATGATAATTATCTTATGTCTGCTTGTTGACTCTGACAATGAAATCAGGCAGGGGATTGAACATTGCCCAATCAAGATCTGCTCAAACAGAGCAGACTGATTTTCAATTGTATCAATACTAGTAAAGCCAGCTATAACTTTCACCTGAAAAATGTAAAAATGATATTATCACTTAAATTGGAAGTGCAACATACATTTACAGAGATATATAGAGCTACACTTGTAAAATATATTTTTATGGGGGCGTATCCAGCTTCCAGTGAGAGCGGTCGCATGGCTTAGGAGCTCCGCCGTCTACCCGACCTAAAGCAACTTTATACACAGTGACTAGCGACTAAATCACCCAAATCACATACCCTAATCACCCCTGGGGGTATAGGGGCACATAATGCCTCCTACAAAACAACTACAGCTGTCCGAATCAGCTAAACTGAAGAAGTCTGAGCGCCGCAAGGAAATCCAAGATGGCGATGAAACATCTAACTTATCAGACGGTCAGTCCGACTATGAATCGAGCTCCTCCAAATATTCTGAAGCTCCTATAACGGAGCGCAGCCTTCATAAGATGCTGCAATAGCTCAGAGCAACCATAACCGCAGACTTCCACCGTATTAATGGGGATTTAAGGAAAGAAATTTCCAATATTGGTGATAGAACCAGCCACTTGGAAAATAAAACTGACGAATTATGTGTGGCCCACAATGAAGTAGTGGACAAGATTCAGAAGCTGTCTGAAGAAAATTCATTACTAAAAACTAAACTTGCCGATATGGAAGACAGGTCGAGAAGGCAGAATGTCTGGTTTAGAGGATTTCTGGATGATGTATCCTACGACGCTCTTCCAGCCCACATACTCTCTATATGCAAATCCCTGGTCCCGGGCATACCCGATTCCGCATGGGCCTATGACCGCATGCACAGGCTACCACGACCTGCTTGTTTGTCTGCTGAAGTCCCAAGGGACGTTATCGTGACGTTTCACTACTATGCGCACAAAGAAACTTTACTGGTAGCAGCAAGGAAAGTTCAATCACTTCCCGAACCCCACCAACGGGTTGCATTGTTTGCTGATCTGACAGCGGCCACGATGGAGAAACGAAGGGAATTCATTACAGTTACTAAGACTCTTAGAAACAATAATGTGGTCTACAGATGGGGTTACCCCACCAAACTGATTATATGGCGACAAGGCAGAAACTACACTGCGAATGACTCGGCGGAAGGCATGAAGCTGATCACAACTTGGGGACTATGGAAAGGGTCGCCTACTCATCAGGATACGTCCGAAAAAGCCTCCCCACGACGACTCCAAGCGGACTGGCAAATGGCAAAATCTCCAGCCAAGACTCCCTGAACTTTCTCGCTGTGCATATCTACATGAAGGTCGTGTTGGTATACAAATGAGTATTGTGGCCATTACTTTACATGTGCCACTGTCTATGTATGTTTCTTAGCTCTATGTCGCATTTTAAATTATGTTGATGCATTCCAGGGTGTTTTCGGCGAAAATGTTCTATACCCGTGGCACCTGATAGTCTCTGGCTGCCCTGATCGCAAGATCGGCTCTTTACTTAATTTTGTCCACTTGCTCTGTTGCAACATTATTTCACCTCTCATGCCTTAGAGTCCTTATGGGTCGGTACTGGTGAAAATAGCGACCACCGGCGACAAATGCTCGAGGCTTTCGCAGCTTATGACCAGTATAACTCCTCCGTATAAATATATATTCCATCATCGCACATGTTACAAGCCAAAGGGTATACCCCTATTTCAGTTGCACCCTATTTCTATTTTGCGTGTGACTTGTACATAATTTACTGTTTTTAAACACGTATATTTTTACCATGTTAAATATGTTTTGCACTGTAATTCAGTTATTTGGGAAATGCTGACGAGCAACTTGTCTTATACATGATATTCTGAACAGCTCAGCAATCATGACATGATCAGTTGCTGTTCTGCTCATATCTCGGAGACCGCGTGTCCAGGCAGTATCCAAATCCAATGTCAAATTTCACCAACCGCGATTATAGGTGGCGTAATAATAACCAAATTTATTCCGTAATTCTCACTCGATACGGATATCATTTGCAGACATTGTGTCCCAGCACTATCAGTCCCAGTGGGTGGTTTATAAGTATTTTCAAAATTTTATGTTTCTGTTGATATTACAATTTTTTAGATTGTGTAACGTTGTGAAAGCATAACATGGGTTGGGAGGAGCTTCAAAGACCCTCCCTGAGTCACTTATGGGTATAACCTTTTATACCCTAAAGTTGACCGATTTCGGTAACCCTAGAAAGGGTTTTGTTTGTATATACTTTAGTTATTGTTGTACTTCTTTCTTTTGCTCTCCCCCTCTCCCCCTTCTTGTTTTCCGCCTAGACTTTACTAACTATGCTACCTCCCAGGTAATCCCATCACCCAAGGATAACAAATGCCACAGCACCGTCACGACACATTTGGACGAAATAACCGACTGTATGCCACCAGAAGGGCTGATATTCTATCTGCCTAAAGGTAATCGTTTGCAACAATATTTCCTAGGGCACGAATGGCTATCTCACCGCCATATAACCGAACAACAGCCATGCCCCCTCAAACATAAAAAATTCTTTCCCTTAACGCCAAAGGCCTTAACAGCCCCTATAAAAGAAAGCAACTACTAAAAGACATGCACAGGTCTGAGGCAGCTATCGTTTGTGTTCAGGAAACCCACTTTGCAAAGAAAAACCCTCCTCAGATACGATCTCCGAAGTACCCTGCAGCGTACTTTGCTTATTCCCAGAGTAAATCTAAGGGAGTAGCAATCTTTTTTCACACCGACTGGGTATTCACGTTGCGCAAACAATTTACAGATCTAGATGGGAGGCTACTGATACTAGTAGGAAAACTAAATGGCATACTGGTGACAGTGGCTTCCCTGAATACCCGACTGGGTATTCACGTTGCGCAAATAATTTACAGATCTAGATGGGAGGCTACTGATACTAGTAGGAGAACTAAATGGCGTACTGGTGACAGTGGCTTCCCTATATGCCCCTAATGAAGCACAATTTTCTTTCCTCAACAAAGCAATCAAAAAGGTAACCTCCATCAAACACGGCCATGTAATTATCTGTGGCGACTGTAACTGTACCCTTGATCCCTCGCTGGATATCCAACGTATCAAAAACAAGACCCCTAGCAAACTATCCACTCACAACAGTAAATTGTTCTCTCAACTCATACATGAACATGACCTCTATGATACATGGAGGAATCTGTTTTCAACTGCACAAGACTATACATATTTTTCACCGGTACACCTCACTTATACACGCATTGACCTGTGCCTGATTGACAAATCTACGCTTTCTCATCTTTTAGACCAATCCATAGGGCTTAGAACATGGTCAGACCATGCCCCTATACTGATCACACTGACAGTGCCATACCCAACTAAACGAAGGGGTAAATGGCGCCTAAACGAATCCCTTCTAGATTACCCCGCCTACAGCCAACAAATTTCCACGACACTCAATACTTACTTTTTAATAAATACCACCGACAATACTATGGTAGAAACCCAATGGATGGCGCACAAAGCGGTCGTTAGGGGTGAACTCATTAAATTGGGATCCACCGCCAAAAAACAATTTCTCACCAAAGATTCTACACTTCATCAGACGCTTCGTACTCTAGAAAATTCCAACAAAAAAGCCCCCTCCAAGTCCTTATCCCAACAAATCGCTAAAATACAGGGGGACATTCAAAATCTTCATGCCCAAACTTATGCCAAACAAGTACTTAAGACCCAACAAACATACTACATAAAAGGTAACAAGGCAGGCAAATTACTAGGCAATCAACTAAAAACAAAATACTTACAAACGAAAATCCCATGTATCTCTTCCAAAGATAATATCAGAATATACAATCCCAACGGCATAGTCGATGAACTATCCCACTACTATGAGGACCTCTATAACCTTGCTGCTAACAAATAAACGCATATACCGAATTCATTAGAAATATCGCATTACCTCTCACGAATCACACTCCCACAAACCACGGCACATCAAAACGATCTCTTAGATGCTTTATTTACTGAAGAAGAAGTAGCCCTAGCAAAACATTCCCTGCCCAAACACAAAGCCCCCAGGCCCGATGGGCTCTCAAATTACTACTATATCAAAATGTCAACACAACTAACTCCACACCTTACCAGCCTGTTCAATAAAATTAGACTAACAGGCAAATTCCCATGAGAAATGTTGGAAGCTTACATAATTACATTACCTAAACCAAATAAACCTCCAATGCTCTGTGGCAATCTAAGACCAATTTCATTGCTTAATGCCGACGTAAAATTATATGCCAAACTGATCGCAAATAGACTTAAACCCCTCCTAAACACACTAGTATCGGAAGAACAAGCTGGTTTTGTTCCTGGAAAACAAGTGGGGGTCAATACAAGATATTGCATGGATTTAATTGACTGGGCCAACAGCCAAAATAAAAGTGGCGTCATAATGGCGTTAGACGCGGAAAAGGCATTTGATCGCCTGAATCGGGAGTATATGGCCACTACGCTAGCAGCCTTCGGTTTCTCCAAAACCTTTCTTAATAGTGTTATGGCCCTGTATTCCGCCTCCTCTGCTAAAGTGTTCAACTCTGGCTTCAACTCCAGAAGCTTCCAAATCTCAAACGGCACTAGGCAAGGTTGCCCCTTATCGCCCTTGATATTCATTCTGTGTTTGGAACCTCTGATCCAAAACATAAAACTGGATGCAAAGCTACCTGGCCTTGTTACTCCGGGTGGAGAGAAGAAATTAGCTCTCTTTGCTGATGATGTAGTCCTCTTCCTCGCAAATCCGAAAGAATCTAATCCACATCTTCTACATACTTTATCTAACTACGGCGCTATCTCCTATTATAAAAACAATATTAGTAAAACTCAAATTCTTCCCATACGACTCGATGGACAAGTAGTGTCTGATCTGAAAAGTACTTACCCCTTTGAATGGAAATCCACAGCAATCTCCTACTTAGGAATCAAATTAACACACTCCATAACACTAACCATAAAAGAAAATCATATCGCTGTCCTAGCCAAGCTTTCCAAACAAATGGATTCTTGGAATAATTTATACACATCCTGGTTTGGTAGAATAAACTATATCAAAATGATGATTCTACCCCATATAATTTATCTATTCAGAACACTCCCCATGCTTTACCTAACTCTCTTATCAAACGTTTTCAAATGGCTATAAATGCTCATATCTGGGGAAAATAAAGCTCCAAGAGTTGCTTTTCGCTCTCTATGGCGACCATTCAAAGAAGGTGGACTTAGTGTCCCTAACATATCACATTATTATAGGGCAACATTACTGGCGCAGGGCCTTAATATCCTAACAGGCAAATCCAATCCAGTTTGGGTCAAATTAGAAGCCGCTTGCGGAGGTATACATTCCCTCTCTGATACCCTGTGGACACGATCCTCCCTAACAAGTCCCTCCATGCTCCCAGCATCACACTTTTTGATCAAATCCTGGACTTCATGGAGCACAATATTGTGGTCCAGAGTGGAATCACTTTACCTCGCACCTCTCTCAGCCCTTTCTATCATATCCCCCGACCTTCATACACGACACTGGTTGACTTTAGGAATAACACATGTACATAAGCTACTCAGCAAAGATGGCATTCGCCCGTTCCCTGATCTACAGGAAGAATATAACTTACCGCCCAGAGATATCTTCCTATACTTACGTATCAAACATATCTTACTTTCCGAATCAATTAAGTTTATCAATCCGCTATCAATCAGCTAATTGGGTTTTAAGTGATACAATGCAAAATTAACCCAATCTTCTTGCAAATCTCTCTCCTTATGTTACTCAGCGCTGGCTGACCTACATGCATCCACTAAACTGCCCTATATGCATAAATGGGAGTCGACTTTGGGAATAGATCCTACTCTCAACGAGTGGGAACAAGCCATTACCTACACAAAACAGTCATCAAACTGTGTCACACTGTGGGAAGCTTACTTTAAAATGTTGATGAGGTGGTATTTGGTCCCGAGCAGAATTCCCAAAATTTATCCTGAGTCCTCCTCATTATGTTGGAGATGTCATACTGAAAAAGGTTCTATAGAGCACATATTTTGGTACTGTGATAAAATACGAGTATTCTGGCAGGAAATTCGAAAAACAATTCACGCACTATGTAAATATAAACTCCCATTGACACCAGAGAACTGTTTACTTCATATCATTACAGGCTTAAAAGATATACCAGCTAGAGACGCGATGCTAAATGTGCTCCAAGCAGCAAAAATTAGCATTGCAGCCCACTGGAAAAACATCACATGCCCTACAATATCGGAGGTGCTCCGTAGAACGGACTCCACATACCACCATGAGAGAGAATGGGCAAAGAGGGGCAATATGAACATCTTCCTGGACAGGTGGCAAAACTGGGAACCATTTATGGCTTCGACTGTAACACCACATTAGGTCCTGCCCACTTATAGACACCCCTTGTTCCCATCTAACACAAAATTGATCACATTGGCCAACAGCTGCGATCCAGGGCGGGGTCACATCACGTCACATCACACCACATCACATTACATGACTTAACCCAGAATAAACATATCACTTACACATCCTTGGCGTAAAATGCTCCCTCGTTCCAAACCCCCATTCTCCTTTCTAGTTCTCAACTTTTCACACCTTTCAACTACTTGAGTATTTCCTCTTATATTTTTATTTATGTGATACGTCATTGCTCACTATCCAAACCAACTCAATAGCCTAGTGTACACTGATTGGAATTGATCACATTGCCCACGGGCTTAAAGGACAAAGCAATGAGCTCTGCGGAATGATCAACATTGTGGCTACACATGCCAACTGTTTTCTGGCAACCGTCAGGTTTGGGAAGGGACGCCATAGGCTTGGTCCGCAGACTCACATGCATCTTGTAACATATCTGTCTTTACTCCAATATTTATCGTAATGAGCACGTAAATTGGAATATTGTTTATATTAACCGTACATCTCGTACTTTTTGCAACTCCCTTATCGAATATGTCTCGGTACACACTGTAAACCTGTTCCATTGTCGCATCACTGTACAATGTAACAACAATGTTATCTTATTTGCTACAGCCGACTCAATTTCATGCTCCAAACCTTTAATCCGTGTCATACGCTGCAATGATTGATGTATCATGATGTATCATTTTGTACAATACTCCTGTACTTCGTGTTTTGTTATTTTCTGTATAAAACCAATAAACACTATATATTGAAAAAAAATAAAATATATTTTTATTATCATCACGAAAATGTATATCCTTTTGGAGACTTAACAGGGCAAAATCAGGTACTAGGGCAACGTGCTACATAAAGAGCAAAAACAACCCATTTTGCTGTGTGCACCCAGAATAGCACATGTTTTATCTTGATATAGACAGCCATGATGACAGCAAAGTCAAGTCAGGGAGCTTCTTGTAGATTACACTAATGCATCTGCTGGAGATCAACTCAGCTAATACAACATATCAAAGTGTTACCTGAAAGTTAATCAGCAACTTTAGTCTTTAGCCCTTGAAAATTTATTGCACATAGGGTGTAATAACCCCCATGCTCTGGGAATCAGGGCCGGACTGGCCTACCGGGATACCGGGATATTTCCCGGTAGGCCGCCTGCCCTGGGGCCGCTTTCAGCGTGGCTGCACCTATCCACAAGCCAGGAAAAAAAAATCTGTTTTGGTTCATCCTGTCGCAGCCGCACAGCGAGCCACGGCCAATGCTCCAGCGGCCGAGGCCCGCCGGATGTGAACAGCATCAACATGAGCCGGATGTGAGTAGCAAATGCGCGGCGGCCGGTGTTCTGACAGAACACCTGCTACAGAGCGCAGCGTAGCGGTGGCATCTTGCCAGATCTGCAGAACGCTCTGCAAGACAGAGCTGAGCCCAGACAAGACTGCCCTATGACTGTCTGCATGATCTGCAAGTACAGTACAGGTAGGGGTATTGGCACTTTGTAAGTACCCTTGTCTTCACTCCTTTATCCTGTTTTTTTATTTATTTTTTATTTAATAACGCTTCTGTTTAAGATATATAGTCTACTAAATAGTTGTCTAGAGTGTTATGGACAACCACTCGTGAGACAAGCTGCATGGCATTCTAAATATAAAATTAAATGGACATATATATTTATGGACACTAGCAATAAGTAATTTAGTTATTGTATCTTAGCCCCTATTAACCCACTACACCCCCTGCCATTTTACCCTGTGATAACCCACTACACCCCCTGCCATCTTAACCCCTATTAACCAACTACAGCCCCTGCCATTTTACCCTGTATTAACCCATTACACCCCCTGCCATCATACCCCTTATTAACCCACTACAGCCCCTATTAACCCACTACACCCCCTGCCATCTTACCCCATTTTAACCCACTACACCCCATGCCATCACACCCCTATTAGCCCTCTACACCCCCTGCCATCTTACCCCGTATTAATCCACTACCCCCTGCCATTATACCTCCTAGTAACCCACTACAGCTCCTATTAACCCATGACAACCCCTGCCATCATACCCCGTGTTAACCCTCTACACCCCCTGCCATCTTACCCCCTATTAACCCACTACACCCCCTGCCATCTTACCCCGTATTAATCCACTACCCCCCTGCCATTATACCTCCTAGTAACCCACTACAGCCCCTATTAACCCACTACACCTCCTGCCATCTTACCCACTATTAACCCACGACAACCCCTGCTATCATACCCCGTATTAACCCTCTACACCCCCTGCCATCTTACCCCCTATTAACCCACTACACCCCCTGCCATCATACCCCGTATTAACCCTCTACACCCCCTGCCATCTTACCCCCTACTAACTCACTACACCCCCTGCCATCATACCCCGTATTAACCCTCTACACCCCCTGCCATCTTACCCCCTATTAACCCACTACACCCCCTGCCATCATACCCCTATTAGCCCTCTACACTCCCTGCCATCTTACACACTATTAACCCACTAAACCCGTCATTTTACCCTGTATTAACCCACTCTGCCATCCTGCCCCCTATTGACACACTACATCTCCTGCACTTCCACACAAACACATTGCACACACTCTAAAACCCTTATACACACACTCATCATTCACATACACACAGTACACAAATGCTATACCCCCTAAACATACAATACACTATCCGCACTCACACACTCTATACCCTGTATAAATACACACTATACCCCCTGCACTTACACACTTCACCCTCTATAAATACACACTATACCCCCTGCACTCACACACTTCACCCTCTATAAATACACACTACACCCCCTGCACTCACACACTTCACCCTCTATAAATACACACTACACCCTCTATATCCCTCATTCACACCACACCCCCATGCATTCATACACACACAGACTACTCTATATACGTATATACACACAATTTACACACACCCTTTTGGACCCGCCTCTCACAGTGGGCTGCTCTGCCATTAACTGCCCGGGCTGAATTTTCGTTCCAGTCCGGCCCTGCTGGGAATTGTATTACACAGCAGGAACCAGTTCTTATTTAGCATGTTATCACAGTCACTTTTCAGAGCCTGGATAACATAGATCCGAGACATGGTACATACCATAACCACTACATATTTTTGTAATGATTATAGTGCAAACATGTTTGCATGCTTTATCTCCATTTTTCTGTCAATCCATTGTGGAGTGGTATGATCAAACGTGGAAACAATGTGGAAACACCCAAAGCCTAGCCCCTATGCTGCTGGCATGACTGAAGACAAGTTTGGCTGGCAATAATAGGCTGGGCGTTCTGTGGACATCTTAACTTTGATGGGTAATGCACAAGTGAAATATGTATACAATCATGGAGGCAGCAGAGGGGACAGATTTTGGTAGAGCTTCGTTAAAAGTTTTTGTCAAACCACACAAAAACTGTTTAGCAGGTGAAACTGCACACATAGACTACATGTAAAGAACCTACAATATGATGTAGAAGTTACAGGGATTACAGTATTCAAAAAACATTAATTACAAAAGTATCATTCGTATGTTCTTGCATGGTGAATACATAAACACGATGTAGATAGGAGTTATTTTTGGCCTCCAAGTCTGTCTGGAAATGAGAAGAAAAAAAAACAGCATTTATATATTTTACAAATTTCTGGGAACTGCACGTGATCTTTACGTAACTGCCAAAAAGCGATATGACTTTAAAAAATCATTTTAGCCCGTAAATGATTACATCTCGGATTTAGACAACCCCCTAAGGGTCTTATTGTGAGAAAGTACTCCGTGTTTTTGAAATTTGAGTGATACAATTTCCAGTGAAATATTCTTTATTATCACATTTATATGCAATGGTGGAGTATTAGTCTTTAAAACAAATTAATGAATATATTCTATAATTGCCTGAGTCCTGATACAAATTGCTTTCAGAGATATCTATGCCCTTTATTTAGATCTTTTACTATCACAATCCAAACATCTTTATTTACTCTGGCAACAAATACAGATACATTTATAGTCTAAATTGCTTCTGCCTCAGGATTTAATGATTCACCTAATGTCATATTTGTTTCCTTTTCTTGAAAATAAAACCACTGCCTCTGCAGATATTTATATGCACAATGAAAACAAGACAAATCTGTAGAGTGCTCCGTGCCTGACCTAATGCCTGGTTTAAAAGAAAATCTATAAATGCAAACAGAAAATGCATTCAATTAGAATACTACAATAATGCCATATATCATTAAAATACTTGTAAATCATATGCTTAAAGCGGCACAGTTAATCCCCCCTCCCCTCCCTCTTTATGAAATACTCATTATGACGGAGATAGAATTTCCCTGAAATTACAACCCAGGAAAGAGATGGATGATCATCCATAGGGTGATCCTCCAGAATCCTTCAGAGACCTCAATGCTGTACTCTCACGCATGTGCAAGAGTACAACAGTGATATTTGAGCAGACTAAACAATATGACCGAGTGCGACAGGTCCAGGTAAGTAAATCTCACCCTTACCTGCCTCTCCTGCCACAGGACCCCGAGCAGCGATGTCACCCTTGGGGTTCTTTGTGAATTCGGCAAAGTCCCCAGAAGGTGGCAGTGCCGCATTAATAACCCCAATCTATAGGGAATATGCATAATAAAGATGTTTGCACATTTATTTGGTTTATTTAAATTTACAATAATATATATATATATATATATGCGATGGAATGGTTAACTCATTACCTCCCTAATTCTGATCTACTAGGAAATAAATGATAGATAAACAATGTATATATATTCATCCTTTTCTATCCAGCCACATTTCCGCTAATGTGTAAGTGAGCCACTTTGTTGTTGCGATAGACAACTTGTTAATATCATCCTGGGCTGGATTCCAGACCTATACTAAAGGATATATACAAGTTTAATTATAGGCAAAGACATGAGCATTTTCCATGTAATCCAAAGGAATTTTTCTTCTGAAAGCTTCATCCTTAGAATGATTATTTATACCAGCAGAGGGGAGGGGGGTTGTTTTAGATTCTGTTTGAATGGGGCATAAAGGATTGTAAAAAGCTGCCCAAACAGCGGTTGCATCATGTCTGCTTGCCTCCAAATTATAACGTGTCACTGGAGAAGTATCACAAGCGAATATTACTAAATCCTACTTATTCCACTAGGGCAAAGAGCAAGCTCAGCCCAATTTTGCAAAAATTACATTGACAGCTTTGAGAGGTTATCTTAGACCTGCAGTGAGTTTTACAAATTACTGCAGTTCGATGTGTGTCTCAGAGCCTCGATTGACTGCAGTGTGCTCTACACACAATCGCCATTGAAATGTGACGATTCTTTCAGTGATCCTTGAAGAACTGCTGAGCAAGGCAGTTATAGTCCTAATCTGACACTTAGATATAAAGTGAAGACACATAAAACGGCACCAGAACCTCTAATAATCATTATATAATAGTTGCTAAATATATACAATACTATATTCATATTTAAAGTTCATGTCACGTACAGTGGATCAGTCTGCTTTCTTATTATGCAATGGATCTTTTTTGAGTCTGCTTTAATACATATTAACTTATACAAATAATATAATATTAAATTTAGTATTAAAGCTCCTTGTTTATGTCTAAATATATAACTTGCTACTGCATTACTCAAACAGACTTTATGGGGGTATACTTGTGACTATTCCGTAGGACTTTTTTAGAAGGAAAACATATATCGTCTTATAACTTTCGAGGAAAGTTTATGATAGGCTACTTTTGTGGTTAATCTTCAACTGACTGGTGAAACACTGAATACCTTTATCAATCAATCAAACATGTGGCAGAAAGGAGGTGAAGACATGATACTGACTTACAGACCCCTCTAATGTGTTCCCCTCTCTTAACAAGAAAACATCTTAACAAGCAAAATTCTGTTATATAATCTACTATCTTTAGTCTATTTTAGTTTGAATAAGGGGGTGCCAGACATAAATTTAATGTTCATAAATAAATAAATAAATCAATAGAAATTAATTAAATATTTGATTTTTTAATTACAGTTATGGTAATAGTACTATCTTCATGCAATCACAGATCTAGTTATTAAGTGAACTTAGCTACCAAAAAATATGATCACTTTTAAATAATATAGTTTGTGTTGACAAAATGATATAACATAAAGAACAAGTAATATTTTAACATTTTCATTAGAAAGAAGGGTTCCTTATTTTCCTTTCCTCTGTATAACAACAGAAAAGAGAATGCTTATCAGAAATAAAATATGCATTTTATCCACCAAGCCACACATTCAGTCAGCAGGATCAATATGCCCTCCCTGCTCTCAGACCCTGTCAATATTCTAAACATGTAAACAAAATGCAAATGACTCTAACTCCTTTCACACTCAACCGGATATAAATGTTGGAGAGTGGCGCATTCATAGTTAAGAGTATGTTAGACACAGACTAACCCCCTATGCCTTGCAAGCAATGCTCTAATTACTATTACTCTTACTCTGGGCTACAAATATTGGCAATCGTCCCTATGGATATAATCCTGATGGCTGAGAATAGTGGTATTTTTACCCTTTCGACCTGAGTTCCAGACTTGACCAGCTTTTTTAGTTTGTGCAATCATTTGTTTCTTGTGATTCATAAAAGAGACATTTTTAAGCAACCAATGAGTTGCTGAAAGGTAACTTTTTCCTACAGATATTTAATTTGTTTTGTATTTCTTTTTTTTTTTTTTTTTTGCAAATCCATTGCAGTGGAATTTAAAGGTTACTTTTTACTTTTTAAGATGTAAAGATGTTCCATTTATAGACTAATAATTTACATAACCTGCCTGACCATATTAAATGTATACATAGATAACTTGATATTTGATACATTATGGAATTATTTCAGACCATAAAACAGGGTTATACTTCCAATGGGACATTAAAAGGCAAAGCTTATATTAAAAAATGTATTTACTCCACAAAGTCAACGAAGATAAAGGGCAAAAAATCAGCTATCCATGTTTTATTCAGGTCCATAGAACTTACACATTAACCAGTAAAAAGAGACAATGAGTGGCCTGCGTAAATGATGCAAACTTGGCAAAAAATGTACAAAGTAGCTCTTACAGGCCTGGAGAGAAGTGACCCTATAGTTTTTACCATTTCTACAAATATACATATTTGTAATAACAAATTAGAGCAGGTGGTGTGCTTGGTTGTTAATATAATGTTCTATGTACAACAAACAATTAAGGATCAAATGACAGGTAAAAATGACCTGAAAACACAGAAACAATTGAACAATAATAAAAAAAAAAATATATATATATAATACATTGGTAAACACAAATACACACACCAGTCAAGAGCCATAAGACTTGCTTTTCCCACAGAAATCCCACTTTCACTACGGCAAGGGATTCTGGGTAGGCGTATGGAAATGAGCACAACAAAGAACCACATTTTTGCCTCTTAATTCTACTTTATACATGGATTCCTTTGAGTATGTGTCTGCTGTATACAACAGCTTTGAAACACAACTCAGGAAGAGGAACAAAGCCAGCGAACCACTCATGGACAGCTGTTTCGTTGTTAATGCCACTCATCAGCATGAGGTTGGTTTCTGGCTTGCTATTGAATCCCTTGCAGTAGTGAGAGCACTGTTAAAGTGAGATATCTGTGGGAAAAAACAAGTTGTATGGCTTGACTGTTGTGTATTTGTGTTTAGCAATGTATTACCTATCCACTTACTTCAGGTGGAAGAGGTTTTCATCCACATGTTTTTCCCCACCACAACTTAATATATATATTAACTTCTATGATAAATTACATTTAATTCTCCTAAATTCAAGTTGTGTTCCTCTCTTTGAAACTGAGAAGAACATTCAACTTGCTATGTAATATGGTTTCAGTCATACTTACCATATTTCAGATTCAGAAACAGATGCTGTGTGTTTAGTCGCTGTTTCCTCGCATCAGAAACTCCGCTCATTTTGAGATGTCATTGGAATACATATTTGCCACAATGACGTCACAAAATGGGTGGAGCCTCCAACTCAAATTTGGGAGTAATGAATTACTTACCTACTTCTTCATTTGTACTAGAACTAGATTTACAACCCTATTTGTATTAAACGTATTGAATATATTTCAAAAACTTTTATCAAACTGCAAATTTATTTTTATTCTATACAATTGCCCCTTTTTATTAACCTTAAAACGTTTGATTTAAAAGGCATTAAAATGCACTTTCCTAGCTTGATTGACACATTGTATCATAATATAATTTCATGAAAACACCTAACCATTATGACATAAGGATCAATAAGGGACACATAGATCAATATATATATATATATATATATATATATATATATATATATATTGTCTTGCAGGTTGCAATATTGGGGATTTGAAAAAATATATAATGATTATGAAATACTTAGTGAAACAGAACTGTGTTAACATCCATATGACTATTCTGTGGCCTTCTTATGTTACCACTTCAATTACATTGATATGTGAAATTATCAACACACAATGTCATGATAACTTTAACAGAATCAATTTTTTGAATCAATTAAGAATGTGGCTGTTTGGCAGAGTAGCTTTAGATGGGGTAATATTTAAAGGAAATGCGCTGGAGGTTGAATTAGGAAAACAAATGTATAAAGTATAAAATTGGTCTCTTGCATTGTCCATTACCTTATTAAGACTAAAGGTGCTTACAATTAAAACAGTGTATGTTTAAATAATAATAATATTAATAATAATAATGATAATAATAATAATAATAATGTTACCAAGTCAGTGAGCTGATGATTAAAGATTATAATTATTCTTCCTGATGAAGTAGCTGAAGTCTGTTATGTTATTGTTTTCATTTGCACTATACAATTTATACATAGTGTAAATCAATGTCAATCTAGCAAAGAGTTGGTAACCTGTCAGAAATAAATTAGAAATGTCTGTGCATTTTATTAGTGGAATTCTCTTTACAGTACACAAATATTCTACACTGTATTGTATTCTAGTGTTCAATCAAATGTTATACAAAAAAAAATAAAGAAGCATGTAAAGTAAATGTGGTATGTTGCAGACTGTGGTTAAGGCAGTATTAAATGCTAATGTAGATTGCAGATTGAGAGCAGATGTATCACAATTTCTTTCATAAAATTTTTATAAGGAAGCAAAAAATGAAAAAATGAATAAGGTTGTTAGGATAATATAGCTTATTTTGTAAAGACATAATAAATAATTTACGCTTCTAAAACCTGACAAATTAAACTACACGCATAAAAGGTTTAATTATTCTTTTTGATACCTTTGCCCAAAGCATTGAGATTAAGAAAGCCAAAAAAGCACAATAGAAATATTTTATACATATATACACACACAAAGCAGGAAGCTTGAACTCACTGAAACATATATACATTATAAGGGTGCTGATGGCTTCATCAATTGATTCACACACCATTCAGATTTTCTTCACTCAACTATGAACAAACTTCAAAGCCCACTTAATTAAGTTTTAGAAACACCTGCCTTAGGCAAAAATTATGGGAGTTTAGTTACAGTATATGATCATACATTGCATCAACTTCAATGTACCCCGTTCTTAAAGCTTAAAAAGGGCCCTGGAATAAGGCATCTGTGAAAGGAAAGGGTACAAAACAAAGGGAGCTGGTCTGGACTCCCAAACACATATATACTTGCAAAACAATAAACTATCAAAACTACACTCACTTAAATATGCATACATTGTTAGTGCACAAAGTGATCCCAGCTACTCTCCACTTGACCATAGAGATAAGGCTCCACTCCAGGTATTCCCCAGGCAAAGGGGGGTTGGGCAGACAAGAGATGGGTTGGGTAGACCTCAATGTATAATAAGACAAAATAAGTAACAATCGCGTGTATGCATATGAGTGTGTGTGTGTATGTTTGTGAGCGTGTGTATATGAATGTACGTGCCTGTGAATCAATGTGTCTATGAATATGAGTGTGTATGAAAGTGAGTGTGTACATTAATGTTTTTGCATATGAATGTGTGTGTGTGTGTGTGAATGTGAGTATGTGCTAACATACTTTTTCTTCCCGTATGCCAAGTAAATTGCACACGCTGAATACGTGGAACTGTTTTGGGCAGGAGCCTCGTGTGTGGTCGGTAAAACAAGACTTCCACACTTTTTAAGAACCCCTGAACCGATCTGGGTGAAATTTGGATATGTTTGCCTCCCAGATCGGGGCTATCAGGGGATATGTATTTTGTGGGGATACCTTGTGGGGAAAGGGGTGTTCCAACTTTTGGGTAAAATGTGTGTCCTCTGCCTGGAGATAATTTATTTACTCCTTAACTTATCTCAATATCTCCCGGGCAGAGGGAGGGCGTGTATTAAGAAAATACTGTACAGTGATTGGTAATATGTTTGTTTGTTTTGGGAGGTCCTCTTGCATGAGGATCCCCCATAAAAGTCAGCCTGTTTCAATAAAGCTTTAGTTCTGTTACACCCTTCATGAAGTCTGGGCTCATGTTTGGGGAAAGAATACTCTATCTACTGGGAAGGATTGTCTGGGAAGCTGTATTCATCTCTACCCCTGCTGGAGCTATAATCACTAATACTCAGCAGCTGGGAAAGGAACAAGGGACCGCAGCACCATCACCACTGCAGGTCCTAACAAATATGTAAGAAGTACGCAAAATATAAGATGGAATACTTAAAAAGCCTAAAATGTTCCTTCTTGGCTTTGCCACATCATCTCTATTACATGGGATAATTAAGATAAAAATAAAATTGTAAAATCAGCTTAACCTAAGGAGTACAAAGGTGTCAAAACTATTATTGCAATGTGGTTCAGAAACTAACTGTGTTTAACTATCTGAAATCGCCCCCTTTCACACTAATATAGCTGTTATTCAAGACTACACATTTTTCATTAGACTGACTCACATAGTAGGTTTATTTACTGAGCTCCAAATTACAGCAAATTGAATCCAACAAAAAGTAGGCTAAAATACTCGGGACTATGACTGAGTTGGAAAAGTTTCCCGAAATCACTTAATTTTGCACACATTTTGTTATTAAGATAATAACCCACTGGAATATACTGTTTTGAGAATAAACTCATTTGTGTTTTTCTTTTAAAGTGAACATATAACAAAAAATAATCACATCAGTTAATATGAAATCATCATTTGTTAAACTACTTTCCTCTATGGTATGCAAATTCGCCATTGTCTCTGTGTACCTATACAGCCATACAATTGTATTATTTAAATGCAGTTGGCAGGCAGTGTTCTCTGTAAGCACCATATTGTGATTAGTCTAGCAGAGAATTATCTAAAGGGAGGCTGCTATTTCCAGCATGTTTGCACAAAACAGGAGTTAATTATTTTTTTATGAATGGGTTGCAATATCAACCTCATATGTGAAGGCTGTAAATGCCTATTCTGACATATAATGTAAACTATCATTCGTGATGCTGTACATGTAGATCCCCCCATTATCATTTAGGGCCTCCACCTGCTGCCAATGAGTGGGGGTTAGGAGGAACACTTCTATTTTTAAATATTACAAGGAGGGATCTGGAAGCTCCCACCTTGTTATAAACTAAAACAATTGCAGGACAACATTTCATCATAAAGCCTTGGGACTCTATTTAATTCGTTGTGATTTCTATTCGTTCATTTATTTTTCGGACGAATGGATGAACAGCCGAAATACGAACAAAAACGTGTCCAACCAAAAACAAATGTCCAAGTCTAACATATATACCTATTTGCAGTTGTCAGATTTGAAGATATGTTTTTTTAGAAATTTTTATGTATGCAATGTCTATGGAATTCAATAAACATGATTTATGTGTCTTTTTTTTGTTGTTGAGGCAATTGACATGTAAATCTGGCCCTTGCTGTGCATGTGACTATGGCACTCTGTATGAGGAGGATATATTTCTTTGTCCAGCCACCCTACACAGTGGCGCGACTAATGTAGAGGGGGTCCTGGTGCAAGAACGTTTTTTTGGACTCTAGTGCAAGAGTGAGCAAAAGCTAGACCCCATCTGTCGTACTACTCCAATAATGCTATGTCAGCTGGGGATCTATAATTGTCCAACCTTGCAGGGTTGTATTTTTGAGTAGTGTTTGTGCTGTTGAATGTAACCGTGTTTTTGTATAGTGTATGGGGTGCATATGTATGTACTGTTGCCATTGTACAGCAGTGGTATAATTGTGTGTAGTGTGTTTGCATGTGAATGCAGGCGGTGTGTTTGTATATAGTGATTTATTTTAAATGCAGGTGTGCTTTTGTGTGTAGTGTTGGTGTTTGAATGAAGGGATGTTTGTATATAATTTATATCAATTTTTTTAGGGCGGAGAATTATTTCTGTTATTGTTTGTTTTTGGCTTATATTTTTTTATTGAGGCAAGAGTTAATTCAGTACAGAATATAAATCAGGGAGTTATAGCATATGAGACACATATATGATGTAGATTAATTTAGAAATAAACAAATATGTTTAAATGTCTATCTGTTCCTGTCCAAATCTGAGATGATTAAATTGCGTATACGCAGAAGTAAGTTCAGGTTAAAAGCACTTAGAGAAAATTTAATGGCATCTGATTAAAAGCGGTCTCGCAGACCCTTATAAGAGCAAAATTACATCATCATTGAATATCAAGATATCAGTAAATAAACATCATTAATTGGATTAAGTGTTAAGTGGCTATGTCAATGTCCACCCATCAATATTATTAATTGGCTCAAGAACTAAGTGGTTAGCTAGGTGTCCTCCCACCGGGAGGTGGTATTGTTCTGGACACGGGTGTGGACAGATGGCTCAAGCGCCATCTTACC
This sequence comes from Pelobates fuscus, assembly GCF_036172605.1. Classification (NCBI taxonomy): domain Eukaryota; kingdom Metazoa; phylum Chordata; class Amphibia; order Anura; family Pelobatidae; genus Pelobates; species Pelobates fuscus. The sequence goes on from NC_086317.1 coordinate 263,676,226, forward strand.
CAGTACGAGGCTTACTCGGTGGGAAGGGGGGCTTAGGCGTAATTTTGGGTAGTTAGTGATGTCAGACTCGTGGTCAGATTCAGGGTCCTTTTTATGAATAGAACATTTCATTAGGCCAGCTTTCTCATGGCCTTGGCTATACATTGTTGCATGTTACAGGAGCTCAATAATTCCGGTTTGTTAGTCATGTCTTTCTAGAAAATACAGTCTTTATTCATTATACTAAATGCTTGTTAGGAAATTCTGTCATGTAATGTAGTTAAAATGGAGGATCTGTCAGGTAATGTAGTTAAAATGGAGCTAGTGCAAAAATTCAACACAGGTTCAATACAGGTTTTTAATAATTCTACATCATATACACATAGCATAATTTAGGTAATGTCAGTGCTGAAACTCCAGTGTAGTACAGCCTCTTTTATATATTACAACATTATGTAGCTATGCAGGTTAAACAAATAGTGTTAGCTAATAGTATATGTCAAAATGTATTGTTCTTTTTATATTATTGAATTAAAGAACTCAAGATATGTAACACGTCAAGGCTATAAGCATAATACTCAGCAGAATTAAACAAGACGTACAGAGCAGGCAAAAGAGTTGAGAACCACTGGGTGATGGTAACGTGTCTGCATCTAGCTATGGATAAGAAGAAGTAAAAAATTCAAATAAAGAAATAGACATATTCTAGATAAACAGAAGCAGAATACTCATAGGTGATAATGCTTGTAACGGTCAGGAGGCTATGTGAAGCCGAATAATTATAACTGCCTGTGGGTAAGTCCCAGTATGCACGCGGTGGTATTGCCCCAGAGTATGGACAGAAGGTCATCCTATGCCCATGATTGGGAAGCAGCAGTTAGGCAAGTGTAGGCCAGGGTTACAGGCCGGCATTTTCCTTCCACGGACTCGGGCGCTCAAAGAGCCAAGTCCTGCCCAGGAGCGTGGAAACAGAAGGCCTTGATGTTGTTTTGCTGCTGGTGGCAGCAGGACCTCCGTCTTCGTGAGTGATGCAGCGAGGTCTTGCCCCCTTCGGCCCTTGGCCTGAGTGGGTTAGTAGTTGTGGTATTTTTAGTTGGTGGAGAGTAATTATCCAGAGGAGGCTCCCCCTTCGACTGAGCCCTGCGCTCCCGAGCCTCCGCCCGAGGATGAGACAATGTGGCCTCCTTTCATGCTTCCAAGGCAGCCCAGAAGCTGTCCAAAAGCTCTTCCAGCCGCCACTAGGTTTGCTAAGTGGAGCTGGACTTTTTCATCTTGAGTTACATATGCCTGGGTGCAGTCTGAGTGAGTATAGCTGCCATCTTGTAGCTGTAGCTAGTGCTAGTGGGGGATGTTGTTGTGGGGACCAGAGCTGGTGCTATAACGCTAATGCTGGCTCTGCTGTCTGAACATCAATTGAATATAAAATGTGTTTACAATAACACATTTTATTTGCAGTTGTTGAAATTGTGTATACATAATACCCATAATGAAGGGGTTAAAGAAGTATAACATAATTACTATTTCTCTGATAAAAACAAATGCTAGCTCACATTAGAGAAAGCTATTACTAAATCCATACTTTTATATGCCCATAGTTATTAATATTCAGTTAAATTTTCTGAACATCATTAAGTTCATGTCACAAATACTTCAGAACGTTTGATATGAGCTCTGGCATCCCAATTTGCTAATCGTCAAGAGCATTGGCCATTAATTGGGTCATATGCACTGAGGTTTTCTTTCGAGGTGGTAGCTGTCATAGCTGATAATATAACATTTTTGCTTTGCTATGACAGCTATTACCTTGGTTAACGTACGAATATTCACTAAACTCTGAATTGTAGTGAACTGACAGCAAAAAATGGAAAGTTTATGTCAAATTAGCTGAGTTGTCAGCCCTATATTTTTCAATTTGGTTGTCAATTTGATTGTCTAAAATTTACAGTAGCCTTGATTATTGCAGTGTAAAAATATGTTTCTGTATGTCCTCCTGAGGCACACACAGCAAATACAGTTGAGACAGAATCCAAAACAATAGATCTTGGAGCTTTTAGCATCTTCAGGTGGAATTCCGAGACCAACATCTGTAGCACTTAATTAATTAATTTGGAACTTCTTGTACACAAATTGAATGTAATAACTCTATATACATACATATATATATATATATATATATATATATATATATATATACACATATATATACATTCAGCTTCTCAAGGGTGAGGATAAGCAAGACTTATCATTTATCAGGGCTTGCTAAGACCTCTGAGGTTGAGCTCAGTGACTATTTAGAGAGTAGCCAATAGTATCAATCCAAGAGCCCCACTTAAATAATGCATGCTAACAAGCTTGATGTTTCATGAGATCAGTAGTTAACACTGATGTCACAACTGTGTGTCACAATTATTGGTGAGATCAGCACACATCGAGAACTTTTTTAAAGCAGATCCGTAAAGGGAGTCTCAATTAGGCAGTATTCAATGGAAAAGAACGAGAAGAGTGGCCAAAAAATATCAAAGGGGGACAGTGAAAGCTGATATGCAATAGTTGTATAAGGAAGCAATTTACTAATAAATGAGGAAATGATGAATGCAAATGAGATCAAAGCATACATACTTTGTTTGATGAAACTTGGGTTACTTGGGCTCAGACACATTTTTAAGGGCCTAAGGGATGAGAGATGGGCATACATTGTTAGTTGGGTACCAGATAGCTAAAGAAGGGAGAGAGAGAGAGAGAGAGAGAGAGAGAGAGAGTGAGTGTGTGTGTGTTTGTGTGAAAAAAACATTGTATAATAAGGCAAACTGACTTACAATGTCATTGAGCAAGACATATGTACAATATTTTACATGGACTTGAGCTACATTTCTAAAAAGTTAAAATGTAGCAATATCTAAGCTGTCATACAAAGGTTGATAGAGCTGCAAATAGCTATGGGAAAATACCTACAGATGACAGAGGGCATTACCAATGTCAGCAACAATGACACTTTAATGGGAATAAATATACAGTTTTCTAATGCAAACTAAATGGGTGTAGAGCTGAAATGTACATGACTTTTCAAGACCAACTTTACCAGACAGTTATGATTGATGGAGGCTGTATTCTCTATCAATCAATGGTGTCTGTGTAATTGTGAAATGAAAATGTGTCTGAGTATCCTTTTGCCTCTCATTTCTAAGAACATAGCTTTGGGTATTTTAATGTGTGTGTATAGACTAGGGGGATGTATTTGTTCTACAATATAACAGAGTTGCTCTGGGAGTTTGGGATTGCCTTACTCAGACACAGAAAAGATTAAATAATTAAAATATAAATAATAATATATTGCTTATTATGGAATACAAGGTCTACGTTAAAGAAATCTTTGCTTAACTTGAGTATTTGTCAAACAGTCACTTAAGCTGGCAATGGAAATGCCAGTCACCAATTCACGATCGACTTTTGTGCAGTGTTTTGGTTAATGTCCGCGCTTCTATTGATTGGTCCATTGGTATTGCTGAGGATATGGGACATGAAAACTGTAAAAAGGTTTGTTCACCATAACATTTTAATATAATTTATTTTAATCTTCATGTATAGCTGCACATCACCACTTTGGTCTCATCACTGCCTTTCTCTACTTCCATTAATTGTCCATCATCTTCAACTAGCAAAGTCACACTAATGCCTTGCTGCCAATCTCCTGGTCATGTGACTCCAACAGACCAGTCAACTGTAAGTGGTAGGAAAAAGGCTCTGCGTTAATTTTATTACTATGAATAGTTCTCAGCTTGTACTACAACTCCTTCAGTTGCAATCAAATAATCATCATGTTAAATTTACCAATGACCACCACAGTGAACATGCAAACATGTATTTCATTCAATAAGATAAAGTTAAATAAGTGCTTGTGTACATGTGATTATATAAAGTGTACAGTTGGGTGCAATATATGTTTCACTTCTCTTGAGAATTGGCTATCAGAGTGGTTTGGTTGGTTGATCAATCTTGCTCATATTGCATAGTGGGGGAAATTTTCCCCCACTTTGCAATTCTTCTTCTTATTTTTGACATTTATATAGTGCCAACTTATTACGCAGCACTTTACAATATTTTATATAGCTGACACGGTGTGGGAAAGCATTAAAGGAACACTATAGTCACCTAAATTACTTTAGCTAAATAAAGCAGTTTTAGTGTATAGATCATTCCCCTGCAATTTCACTGCTCAATTCAGTGTCATTTTGGAGTTAAATCACTTTGTTTCTGTTTATGCAGCCCTAGCCACACCTTCCCTGGCTATGATTGACAGAGCCTGCATGAAAAAAAAACTGGTTTCACTTTCAAACACAAGACAACAGGAATATTTGGGATACGGCTGAGAAGTCTAAAATTGAAAGACAAAAGTGTACATAGTGTAAATCTACATTTGATATTTAGTAAGTGATCATGAAATGCACTCACGAGATATAGATGAAAGATAGCGTTCTAGGGTGCCTCCCCCGACAATAATGGGGGGCTGATGCCTTTCTCCACTTGCTCCAAACGATAAGTGAAAAAACAGGACTTCCAAGGTGGTGGAAAAAATAAAACAATTTATTAAGGATGAAACATCACCCAGCAATAAAAGTTGGAATACAGGCTTAAAATGAGGTCCTACGCGTTTCGTTCACAATCTGGAACTTCCTCAGGGACCAAAAAATTTAAATTACATACAAAAGTGACAGAGTAAAAAAATTCACTTTCAAACAGATGTAATTTACCTTAAATAATTGTATCTCAATATCTAAATTGAACTTTAATCACATACAGGAGGCTATTGCAGGGTCTAGCAAGCTATTAAGATAGGAGGGGATAAGAAAATCTTAACTAAACAAAACTTGCAATAAAGAAAGCCTAAATAGGGCTCTCTTTACAGGAAGTGTTTATGGAAGGCTGTGCAAGTCACATGCAGGGAGGTGTGACTAGGGTTCATAAACAAAGGGATTTAACTCCTAAATGGCAGAGGATTGAGCAGTGAGGCTGCAGGGGCATGTTCTATACACTAAAACTGCTTCATTAAGCTAAAGTTGTTCCGGTGACTATAGTGTCCCTTTAATAAGCGATTTCCCATGCTTTCAGAGTTCAGTTTGTGTGAAGCCCTCAATGGGGAAGATAGATTGTTTCCATTGCGACGTGTTTTATAATTTTATAAACCTTTTTGTTTTGAAAAACAGTTTTTTTTTTTTCATTAGCTGGGTCAGAAATGATTGATTTTCATTTGGACTATTTGTGGCCTAAATAACAGAAGAAACGGCCTGACTGTCATGGAGGGAAGACGTGCCTAACTAGAGCTCCGCACTAATCCTGGAAAAATGGTTGAAAGGGCACCCCTGTCCCGCTACAAACCACACCACAGGACCCCAAGCAACTTACCAGTCCTCTACCCTTACAGGAAACCGGTGACGCGGCCTGTGAGCGGACTACAGATGGCAGAATGCACCCGTGAGGACATGTGGCCTGGTGGGCACCGGGCGGGAGAGGCGGCCGATCTCCCAGCATGGATCCAACCGGAGACCAACTGCCACGAGCGGACACCCCGCAACCCCCCCCTTTGGTCCGGTGGGGGTAATCCCGGACCACCCATGAGGGTCCCCTCCAACACGAGAGAAACAACCGAGACATGGGCTGGAGAGGTGAGCGGCCAACCTAAAATGGCGGAGACCACGTGGCGGCCAGCAGACAGCCATGCGACACCACTAAGCGCCCTGTCCAGCATTGACAGGATTTTTCTAAACTTCTGGCTCAAGCTCGAAATCAGGCTGCAACAAAGCGCCCCACGACCACTCACTGTACGCCGTCCGCCTCGACAAACGCCACGCGGCCCTCAGCGCCAGCTTGCAGCTCAGACGGGGCCTACAACCACTCAACGGCGAAGTAAGCACGCTCCCCTCTTGCGCAAAGCGGCGAGCAGGAGGAAACCGCAGAAAACGATCCCCAACCTCAAGCAAACACCCACCTCTTCACGGGAGATTCAATCCAGGCCCAGGGGCGCGAACAACCGACCCCAACTACACTTGCTCACCATCCGCACCACAACGAAGCTGAGAGCATCAAAGGGGTGTTCCCCAAAGCACAAAGCGCACCTACGGAGGGAGAAACCTCAAGTCCCAGCAAACACCAAACCGCATCGACATACCGGTATCCGAGATACACGCAGCCTGCCAAGCTTGAACCGGGTTCCCAATGAAGCCTGGAGCATACAGAGTGTCAAGTTATGGATCACTGGGACATTCAACAGCCAAGTAGGATGGAAGACGAAACTGGGGATAGGGTGAACTTTTCTGTATTTCAGTTATTGCTTTATTTTATGCATTTATTTTGTCTAACTGACATGCATCAAACCCTACCTGAACTGCTGACACTATGCTCTTACTTCTCATCTCATGTTCAGCCTACCTCCAATTCAGTGTTTTTCATTTTCACAATCCCATCACCCGTAGCCAAAATTGAGGACCGCATATTAAGCTAAGATGATTCTTTGTTCTCCATATTTGTCCAGACATAGCAATCTTACATTAAGCGATGCAACTAACATGTAGACATCGTAGAAACAGTGTTTTACCTTGTTTAACCTATTTTCTTGCATATGCCAGCCTATAGTTTGTTAATACTTAGACAGCTGTACCTGACAGGCATCTTACTATACATAAAATCAAACTGGTATAATCTGTGTATCATGCTAACTACTTACATATTAAGTTGGTATTTACATTTACATTTACTTTTCTCAACTCATAACCATCTATAGTCACAACTAGCCTTCATGTCATAATATATAAAAATGTGCATTGTATTTCCATGCCATGCCTCTGTTTACCGATGTTAACTGTTAAATAGCGAGCACATGCTGTTGGGGCATGTCAAACGCACTTGTAACCGTTTTTTCTCTATGCACTCAAAAATAAAGAATTTAAAAAAAAAAAAGAACAGAAGAAACAGAAGAAAGAAAACTTCAGATGATAAGATATAATTTTTTTGATAGGTATTGCCCCCCTTCTCACTACTCAAAGGATGAGGAAGGGTAAGTAAGATCATTTATGTTTTTATAGCGTTAGCTAGGGTCCCCAATTCTTGGGGGGGAGGGGAGGGTGTGGACTTGCCACTATTATGGCAGGGAGAGCAATAGCATGTCCACCCTCCTTATTTAATTAATTAGAGCCCCCACTCGTCACCCGTGTGGGTATTAGAGGGGACACTAGGTTCTACCCCCTGAATATTATAATTAGGGCCATCATCTGCCACAAATGGGTGGGGCAAATGGAGAGCACTAAGCCTTCCCTCTTTAAAATTAATATAGGGCACCAATGGTGGGTTAGTGCCCTATATTAATTTTAAAGAGGGTAGGCTTAGTGGGGGGACATTAAGGGGGGGACATTAAGTCATACCCCCTGATTAGCTGCCAATGGTTGGGGGCAAGGTGGGCAGGCCCTCCGCCCTGAATATTATCATTGCTCCCACTCACTTACCACGGGTGAGGGCTGAGGGACATAAGGACACCCTCCCCCGCCCCCCATTTTATTTTGTGGCTTTCTTTTTATAGCTTTACTGTATTTTATCACCACTTGCTGGCAACTAGTGGGGACAGGGGGTGGAAATAATCTGTCCTTCATCAATTAAGAAGACTCTATGGCGGTAGGTTTGCACATCCTTGCTACAAAAGCTTTGCAGCAAACAGGCTACTGGTTAAGTGTTACAGAAATTAAATAAAGTAAATGTGAGCAAAGTCCCAGAGCCAAAGGGTGTTCACCCACACGTGCTTCGAGTGCTTAGCGTAGACATTTCCATGTCATTGTTTTTTTTAATTTTTTAGGATTATTTTCTATCTGTAATTATACCAGAGATGTGGTGCCATATTCTATTAAATAATTAATTTGGATCCCTATTTCTAAAAGACCTAAATTATCTGCAATATTTCCATCAACAAAATCTAATTAAAAGCTTGGGATGTATTGTTTAAAAGTTTAAAACCCAATTTGTCTTGGTCAAGAGCTATGCCGCTTTCTATCCTAAATCATTATTATCCACAAATAGATTTGACTGATTGGTGCTCCAAATTCATAAACAATATTCATAGTTTTTTTCAACAATGATTTGCTAAAGTCGTTAAAAATTTAAAAAATTAAATATGATTTGGACGATAGTTGGGCCCCCCGGTACTCCGCAATTACTGATTTCCTTCAAGAGCAATTTGACATCCCCAATCTTTACCACAAATGTGAAAAATTAAAAACTTTTCATTCAACCTTGAAAAAATTTATTTATTTCCCAAAAATCTAAAATATATGATCTCCTTTTGATATTCTTATTTTTTTCAGATCAAGATCCGAAACCAGATTATATTATATATATTATATTATATTCTAGCGTGGGAAAAAGATTTAGGTCAGCAATGGGACCTGGAGGAATGGCTTGCATTCACATCATCTCTCAAAGGCATCAGTGTTCCAACCATATAGAAAATCACTACAAAAAGATATACCGGTGGCACCTGGCCCCTTCGAGACTTCATAAAATAAACACAAAATATTCAGATAGGTGTTGGAGGGGTTGTGGAGGCCTTGGTACTCTTTCATATATATGTGCAAAATTGCAACCGTTCTGTCAGAGAATACATTCACTGATTAATTATTACATTCTCTCCAGAGGTAGGTTTATTCAAAAATCTCCCTAAGACATCAAGTAAATTTGAAAGAATCATGGTAGGCCACATTCTTATTGCGGCCACGTAGATCATCCCTTGTTATTGGAAGTCTACTACTTTTACATTTCTGCTGTGTTTGTGTTTAGATGTAATTTTCCTCTTACTCATTTACTGTATCTACACATATTATATACCATTTTTCTAACTCTGACCCCAATATCTTTTATGCATCTTCAGATGATAAGATATAATTTGTTTGATATTTATTGCCCCCCTTCTCACTACTCAAAGGATGAGGAAGGGTAAGTAAGATCACTGATCATTGACAACAAACAAAAAAACACCCATGCTAAATAGTTTCTAAATGTTGTCCTGAGTTTAGAAATACCCAATGTTAACATGTTCGTAGCTTTTTTTGTGTGTGCAAGTTATAGAGCTATAAGTACAAGTAGGACATTTCTGTTTCAAAATATATCATTTTAAAATGTATAAATAGTGACATTGTAACACTGTTATCTGTCATAAATCTCTGAATCACACCTCACATGTACATATTTTTTTACAGTAGACAACCCAGGGCATTCAATATGGGGTATGTCCAGTCTTTTTTAGAAGTCACTTAGTCACAAACACTGGCCAAATGTAAAAATACAAAAAAAAAATTATGAATGCTATCTTTGGCCAGTGTTTGTGACTAAGTGGCTACTAAAAAAGACTGAACATAGCCTATTTGCAATACCTTGGGTTGTCTTCTTTTGCAAATGGTATGCCATCATGGGGGTAATTCTCATTCCTGTGCTACCATACACTCTCAAAGGCAACATAACCAATCTGGCAAATTTTAATGTGGAAAAACAGAAAATCTAGCCTTATATTTGACCCTGTAATTTCAAAAACACTACAAAACCTGTACATGGGGGGTACTGTAATACTAAGGAGACTTCGCTGAATACAAATATAAATGTTTCAAAATAGTAAAACATATCACAGCAATTATATCATCAGTGAAAGTGCCATTTGTGTGTGAAAAATGCTAAAAACCTAACTTTCAACTACAATATCGTCGCTGTGATATGTTTAACTGTTTTGAAACACTAATATTTGTGTTCAGCGAAGTCTACCAAGTAAAACAGTACCCCCTATGTACAGGTTTTAGGGTGTCTTGAAAATTTCCAGGGTTAAATTCAGTGCTAGCAAATTAAACTCTCTGGACTTTCTGCCTGGGTTGTATGCACGTAGAATTTAAATATATATATATATATGTATATATGTATATATACATATATATATATTTATATATTTGAAGTCTACGTGTATACTTACGAAATTATGTAATTATGTATATGGACATATGTATATTTCGTATTATTTGTATTTATTTATTTATATATATATATATATATATATATATATATATATATATATATATGTTGTGCCTAATTATTAAATTCATGAAGCGCCAATATCAAAAAGCAATAATCAATTACCCTAAGGTTTTAAAGATATTGGTGGGCACCAAAACCCTATTCGGGATGAGTGAATTCAGTATTTGAAAAAGGGAAAGACACTGACATCAAGTACTTGTAAACAATCAATACAGACTTTGTGGTGGTAGGGGACTCTATCATTAGGAGAGCAGATAGGGCAATCTGCCTCTCTGATCGGCTCAACCGGACAGTTTTCTGTCTCCCGGGTGCTCGGGTCCGGCATGTTGCTGACAGAGTGGATGGATTATTGGGAGGGGCTGGGGATGACCCAGCGGTCATGGTCCATGTTGGTACCAATACAAAAAGAGAAGTCCTGCACTTAGTCCCATTACTGCTGGGCCAGCTGCAATGACTACAATACACATCAGCCCCAATATATAGTAAAAACCTTGTCTAAATATACATAGGGATTAAGGAGAAAGCGCAAGTAACATTTTCTTTACTTTGGTTTTTACTATATATTGGGGCTGATGTGTATTGTAGTCATTGCAGCTGGCCCAGCAGTAATGGGACTAAGCGCAGGACTTCTCTTTTTGAATTTGTATTTACTTTGTATCACACAGCCTGGTTACAATGCTGCTGCCCATCCCATGTGTTCCCTATTAAGGGTTAATAAGTATAGGGGTGTATATAAAAAAAAATACCCCTTTCTGTCTCATTAGAGATATTTTTGCCAGAAGCTCAAGGAAGCAGGCTGAAGGGTCAGTGTTAGGACCCGCTTAGGGGGGTCTGCCTTGACGTTGGCAGGCGGGCCTTACCTCCAATGGCCATTGGAGCAACTAAATGACCTCCATTTGTCTAAATATACATAGGGATTAAGGAGAAAGCGCAAGTAACATGTTGGTACCAATGACAAAGTAAGAGGAAGATGGAAGGTCCTAAAGTATGATTTCAGGGAATTAGGTAGCAAACTCAAGAAAAGGACCTCCAAGGTGGTATTCTCTGAGATATTACCTGTGCCACGTGCTACAGTGGAAAGGCAGCGGGAGATTAGAGAGGTTAATGCGTGGCTGAAGTCTTGGTGCAGGAAGGAGGGTTTGGGGTTTTTAGAGCACTAGGCCGACTTTGCGATTGGGTACAACTTATATAGTAGTGATGGATTGCACCTAAACGGAAGAGGGTCTGCAGTGCTGGGGGATAGGATGGCTAGAAGGTTGGAGGAGATTTTAAACTAGTAGTAGGGGGGGAGGGTCATAGCAATCTACAAAATGGAGATAGGACAGAAAGGAGATGGGCTTTAGAACAGTATAAGGAGGGTGGAGACGGGGGGAGGGGCAAGCTCAGAACAGAGAAGCTATGTAATGTTGGTAATTCACAAAATAAACAAAAGACGCATGATATTAAATGTATGCTTACTAATGCAAGGAGCCTAAATAACAAAACGGGGGAACTAGAGGCATTAGCATACACTAAACAATATGATATAATAGGCATAACTGAAACATGGTGGGATGAGACACATGACTGGGCAGTTAACTTAAATGGGTACATGTTATTTAGGAAGGATAGGAAAAACAAGAAGGGTGGTGGGGTATGTTTGTATGTCAACCATGATTTAAAGCCAAATCTTAAGCAAATTGAATGCGATGAGGAAAATGTGGAAGCTTTATGGGTAAATATCTGCTTGGGGGAAAAGAAGGGAAACCAACTATTGGTTGGGATATGTTATAAACCACCTAATGTTAATATTGACGAGGAACAACAGCTGTTTGAGCAAATCGAGAAAGCTGCAAATCTTGGTAACACTTTAATTATTGGAGATTTTAATTACCCGAGCATAAATTGGGACATAGGGACTAGTAGCTCAGCAAAGGGAATTAGGTTTTTAAACTTGTTAAATGACACCTTCATGTCACAACTTGTACAAGCACCAACTAGAATGGACGCTTGTCTGGACCTGGTTTTAACAAACAACGTTGATCTTTTGACCAACATTCAAGTAGGTGAGCACTTGGGAAATAGTGATCACAATATAGTGTCCATTGAAATAAACTCAAAAAAACAAAAGCACATGGGGTATACTAAAACATATCATTTTAAAAAGGCCAATTTCAATAAGTTAAGGGAAGCTTTACAATATATTGACTGGCATAAACTCTTTAGTGAAAAGAACACTGAGGATAAATGGATCATCTTCCAACAAATATTAGAAAGGTACATTTCTCAGTGTGTACCATTGGGAAATAAATATAAAAGAAACAAATTAAAACCAATGTGGCTTAGTAGAGAAGTAAAACAAGAGATTACAAATAAGAAAAGGGCATTTAAAGCATTTAAATCAGACAAATCAGATGCATCTTATAAAAGATATAAGAAAGCAAATAATGCGTGCAAAAAGGCAATTAAACTTGCTAAACTTCAAAATGAAAAAATGATAGCTAAAGAGAGCAAAACCAACCCCAAAGCATTTTTTAAGTATAAAAATTCTAAAAAAAAAACAAAAATCAAAGTATAGGTGCACTTAAAACTGAAACGGGGGTGTTAGTTAATGAAGACCAAGAAAAGGCAGGAATTCTAAATAACTATTTCTCCTCCGTATATATTAAAGAAGAACCCATGGCAATAGATGTGCAAATGATTGCTACTAAAAACTTGCAGAATAATTGTAATTGGTTAACTCAAGACAATGTGCTGCAGCAACTAAAGAAAGTTAATATAAACAAAGCTCCAGGGCCTGACGGTATCCATCCACGTGTACTTAAGGAACTAAGTGTAGAAATAAGTGAACCTCTGTTTTAAATCTTTCAAGATTCTTTTCTTTCAGGAAGTGTTCCGGAGGATTGTAGGAAGGCAGATGTGGTTCCTATATTCAAAAAGGGTTCAAAATCCTTGCCTGGAAATTATAGACCTGTGAGCTTAACTTCTGTGGCTGGTAAAATATTTGAAAGGTTATTAAGGGATAATATTCAAGAATTCCTTGAGAAGAATATGGTTATCAGCAAAAATCAGCACGGTTTTATGAAGCACAGGTCATGTCAAACTAACTTGATTGCGTTCTACGAAGAAGTAAGTAGAAGTATAGATCAGGGTGTTGCAGTGGATGTGATCTATTTGGATTTTGCCAAGGCATTTGATACAGTTCCACACAAAAGATTAGTGTTCAAACTCAAGGAAATCGGTCTCGATGAAAATGCTTGTTCTTGGGTAGAACATTGGCTTAAAAACAGAATACAAAGAGTTGTCGTTAATGGTAAATTTTCAAGCTGGACAGAGGTGGCAAGTGGTGTCCCTCAGGGGTCTGTTCTGGGACCCCTTCTATTTAACATTTTTATAAATGATCTTGAAGACAGCATTGAAAGTCATGTTTCAGTGTTTGCAGATGACACAACACTTTGTAAAATAATACAATGTGAACAAGATATTACTTTGCTGCAGAAGGATTTAGATAGACTGGAGGACTGGGCACTCAAATGGCAGATGAAATTTAATGTTGAAAAATGCAAAGTTATGCACTTCGGCGTAAAGAATACACAAGCAACGTATACCCTTAATGGAAGTGAATTAGGGATAACAACACACGAAAAGGACTTGGGAATTGTTATAGACAACAAACTATGCAACAATGTGCAATGTCAATCAGCAGTGGCCAAGGCCAGTAAGGTATTGTCATGCATGAAAAAGGGCATTCATTCTCGGGACGAGAATATCATTTTGCCTCTCTATAAATCACTGGTAAGACCACATATTGAATATGCTGTGCAATTTTGGGCACCTGTTCTAAAGAAGGATATCATGGCACTAGAAAAAGTGCAGAGGCGGGCTACAAAATTAATAAAAGGAATGGAGCATATCAGCTATGAAGAAAGGTTAACAAATTTAAACCTATTTAGTTTAGAAAAACGTCGCCTGAGAGGGGATATGATAACATTATACAAATATATTCGGGGCCAATACAAACCATTGTGTGGAAATCTATTCACAAACCGGACTTTACATAGGACACGAGGCCATGCGTTTAGACTAGAAGAAAGAAGATTTCGTCTAAGGCAAAGGAAAGGTTTTTTTACTGTAAGAACAATCAGGATGTGGAATTCTCTGCCTGAAGAAGTGGTTTTATCAGAGTCCATACAGATGTTCAAACAGCTACTAGATGCATACTTGCAAAGACATAATATTCAAGGATATAATCTTTCAATGTAGGGTAATAACTGCTTGATCCAAGGATAAATCTGACTGCCATTCTGGGGTCAATAAGGAATTTTTTGTCCTAGCTTGTTGCAAAATTGTGCTTCAAACTGGGTTTTTTTTTTTTGCCTTCTTTTGGATCAACAGCAAAAAACAAATGGGAGGAAGGCTGAACTTGATGGACGCAAGTCTCTTTTCAGCTATCTAACTATGTAACTATGTAACTATGTAACTTTATTGACTAACAAAGACTTAATTAATAAGTAATCATTCAGCTTAAATAAACAGTTTGATATTCAGCTTAAAGGAACCGCTCAAAGAAAAAGCTTAATAAAAACTGCTTAATAAAAACAGCTTAAAGGTAAACTCCAGTGCCAGAAAAACGATCCGTTTTTCTGGCACTGGAGGGTCCCTCTCCCTCCCACCCACCAATCCCCGGTTACTGAAGGGGTGAAAACCCCTTCAGTGACTTACCTGGGACAGCGGCGATGTCCCTCGCTGCTGTCTCCTCCTCCGCGACGCTCCTCCTAGTGATTACGTCGGCCGGTGGGCGAGACTAATCTCGCTCACCGGCCGAGGAGACCTAATGCGCATGTGCGGAAATTCCGCGCATGCGCATTACGTCTCCCCATAGGAAAGCATTGAAAAATCATTTCAATGCTTTCCTATGGGGTTTTGAGCGACGCTGGAGGTCCTCACACAGCGTGAGGACGTCCAGCGACGCTCTAGCACAGGATACCTGTGCTAGAACCCAGGAAGTGACCTCTAGTGGCTGTCTAATAGACAGCCACTAGAGGTGGAGTTAACCCTGCAATGTAAATATTGCAGTTTATGAAAAACTGCAATAATTACACTTGCAGGGTTAAGGGTAGTGGGAGTTGGCACCCAGACCACTCCAATGAGCAGAAGTGGTCTTGGTGCCTGGAGTGTCCCTTTAAGTATACATCACCATAAGAAAGGCTTGCTGCACTCGACTGAGAGAACTTCTGGCAGTCAGGCTTGAAGGGGACCCTCTCTTACTGGGAAATCAGCAGAACCAGCAATACGCATCCATATTACAGGTGCGAAGTACTCCAAACGAGTGCCAAGTTTTCTCGTCTTTTATAAGAAACTTAATAATCAAA
Source organism: Pelobates fuscus (assembly GCF_036172605.1). Lineage (NCBI taxonomy): Eukaryota > Metazoa > Chordata > Amphibia > Anura > Pelobatidae > Pelobates > Pelobates fuscus. The sequence continues at coordinate 263,691,609 of NC_086317.1, forward strand.
AGGGGTGAATAGTCTGTATTTTCCGACCAAATCTTCTTATCAGTGCAGCCCAGCAAAGACCTTGCAAAAGTGTTGGATTGGACCTCCAGCTGGCCAGGCTTTCCAGTTCTACCAACAATGTCATGCCAGATCTGCGCGGTTAATAGCTCTTATCTAAAAAGCTAGCTCTGTTCTCATAACTGTCTTGTGAAGATATGCAAGAGTCATAATAATTAATTAAAAATAAACAAAAAATGTAAAAATAATAAAAATAAATAAATATATGTATATATTAATAAAAAATACACGTATTATGACGTTATATATAAGATATATATATATATATATATATATATATATATATATATATATATACATATTCTATATAGATATAATATATGTATATTTCTCATATATTGCAGCCATATTACAGCCATGTGAGCGCTCTTTCAGAGCGATCACATGGCCCGTGGGGGTCTAATTTCCAGTAGAGAAGAAGACCGATCGTCGGCGGGGAAACGGCGGTGATTGGGTAAGTACATAGGATTACCTCGGACGTACTAGGTACATCCGAGGTCCTGGGGAGGGATTTAGATATTTATATATATATATATGAATATATATATATAATTTTTTGAAATTGATTTAAAAAAAAATAGGTTATATTAATTTATCTTCACTGAGTGCCTCGACCCCTCAAGGAACTCAGCCCACAGGTAGAGCATCGGAAGCCTGCCTGATGGCTTTCAATGCTCTGCCTCACTGCTGGGGCAACCTGGAAGTGATCGCTCAAATGTGCCGCGGACATACCAGGTACATCCGAGGTCGTTAACGGCTAATTTTTGTCGGACGTATCTGATATGTCCACGGTCACTAAGGGGTTAAGGAAGCACTGATTTATCTCAAAAAGTGAATTAGCAGTTTCATTGAGACGCCTGGGAAAATGACATCAGTAAAGAGTTTCTCCTTTAGACAATTCCACACACCCTGTTACATATTGATATACAATATATTTGGACATACAATTGGTTATATTACTCTCTGTATTATATTTTGACTGGAAAAAAAATCCACTATTTTATTATTATTATTATTATTATTATACATTTGGATAGTATCCATCCCCTCCCTTTTTTTGTTGATTTTTGAGCATTATTTTTTGCCCTTCCCTTCTTATTTCTACTTATTTCTTTATATACACTTGTTGATTTCTTTATACACCAAATTAATGTAAAATCCGTTATTTGTTTTTTTTTTAAATACTGTTCAATAAAAATAGTTTGAAAAGAGATGTGGTGCCTATATTTAAAAATGGTTCAAAAGCTCATCCTGGAAGCTACAAACCTGTGGCTTAACATCTGTGGTTGGGAAATTATTTGAAGGGCTGTTAAAGGATAACATTCAAGAATTCATTTTGAACAATAAAATCATTAGCAGGAATCAACATTGTTTTGTGAAAGACAAGTCATGCCATGCTAACTTAAATGCATTCTGTAAAGAAGTTGAAAGATTAAGTACATGTGATCTACCGAAATTTTGCATAGAATACATACTACGGATACAGTTTCAAACAAAAGATTATTATTAAAACTGAAATCAGTTGGTTTAGATGAAAAATTGTGTTATTTGATAGAACACTGGCTTAAAGAGACACTATAGTCAACAGAACCACTACAACTTTTGACTGTGATCAGAGGGAGGGCCGGTAACCTAAACAGCTACTAAAGGAATACATGTCAGGAATACATGTTTGTATTGCAGAGTGCAGAGAGTAGTTGTAAATAGAGAATTAAACAAATTGTTCTGCATGCTGTATATGTATTCTATTCTCTGCCTATTTTTTTCTTCTCCTCTCGTGCCTTGGCCAGTGGTGCGATATCTAACTTCCTTTCTGTACTTAGCTAGGGTCTTTTTCCTCCAGTTACCAGAGTGACTGGGCGGCTTCTATCTGACTTTGCTCGCTTTATCAGGTCCATGGGAGTTTGTCTCACTGGCCCTGCACATGCAGTGACCATCTTAGATCTCGTGAGATCGTGAGGTTCATTGTGGCCATCTTGTGGCTTTACTTACACATTGGTTTTTGTATTCTGGGCCTGTATATTCTCATCGGGCAGCCTTTCCTACATCCAGGATTCCTACTGCTTCTAAAGTAAAGTCAGAAACAATGGTAGCTCTAATATTCTACGTGGACATAAGCTCCCCTGGTCTGGGTAATATAATGTGTTAATGTCAAAGCACAATTCAATAGGATAAAATGTATTTGCATATGTTCTCTCTAGCAACCAGTCTGCTTATCTTCTACTAGACAAAAACTGGTTGTTTAGTATCTAGTTTTAATGGACTGTGTTAATTTATTCCTAAACATCAATTGTAGTATCGGTTCTCTTACTATATATGAGTGGAAGACAGAAGGGCAATGTGCAAAATACTGTATCTTAGAAAGGGTAGCAGATTCTCCATACAGACCTCTAACAAAAGCAATAAAGAAAAACACATTAAACTAAGCAAGAGAGACAGAGGGAAATAGACGTGATCATAAGGTATTATATTATGGAGCTTTTGATTAGGGTAGTTGTTGGTTGAGTTAATGAAAATAACTAATTTATTGACCTTGATACCGAGTGACTGTAAATTAGACTGCTCACAGCTCTGCTACTGAAAAGACTAATCCACGACCCAAGAGTACTGCTTCCAAAAGCTGTTTATCAGGCTTATGTATAATAAGTGTCATGGAAGTAATGGCAGGATTGGCACAATTCCATTTGACATACTGACCTTTCAAGTTGTGAGGTTGATGGAGGTTTACATTATGGAGATAAATAATAACAGAAGGTCTCTCACCCTCTCCAAGTAATCTCAGTACATGATATTGCACTGATAGCAATGTAAAAAGGAATGCTCAAATTAAAGGTGTTCAGTTTATTTAAACTTGTGCCAACAACTTCAGTACGGGAAGTCCTTGAAACTAATGATGGTATTTTTGGAAAGATGAGGGGAAGTTAGCTTTAAAGTGTTATTTTCAGAGCATGTTTTTTTTTTTTTTTTAAGGAACTACAATTCTTTATAAATAGAAGTAAAAGGCAAGTTTCCATTAGCACAAATGCAATGTTTGGCTCCAAAGAGTGCTACTCACAAGAATAGAACTCAATAAAGGCATCTACGTATTACTGACAAGATTATTTGTGTAGTACATGATATGTTGTCAAGACAATTACACTTACTGGACTGAAACTCTGCAACTTGTATTCCAATTGTTATTAACATCTAAAGAACAAAATAAAACATTAAATCTGAAATATTGAAAAGTTACTTTTGTCATGATGGGAATGTAAAAACGATGTTCTCTTGAGATTGTATCAAAATGAATAATTATATTAGTGATTGGTCAGAGTGATAAGACTTCAATTCCAGACATCCCAACAAGCAAAACTGTATTTCAGTAATTTAATTTTTTGGATCTGCTGTACCTAAAATACCAGCCTGCTGGAAACTGCACTAGTGATATGTTTGTGTTTTCTGTATCCCTTGCTCTTTGTTTTTCTGTTCACTGTTTACATAATCCTTTGCTTGTTATCTGGATTACAGCATCTCACCACCTGCCGTGAACTTTAGATCAGGTCTGTCCACATAATCGCACTTCCTTCTTTCAAGGATTTTGATGACATTGGACCAAGCATATTTCTGCTTCCTGACTTTATTTTGAGGAGAAGCGAGTACTGTGGGCTGCCATATGTTTAATTTGCTAAGATTGTAATATCTGTAGTATTTTATCTGCATTCCTGTGCTGAGATTTGCTAAGATTGTAATATCTGTAGATTATTTACTAAAGTCAGAATTACTGGAAATGCAAAGTGAATTCCAAATAAAAAGTCATAATTGAATTTTTAGAGTGTTTCTCCAATTTGGCTATTTTGGCTTACATTTTGAAATTCAATTTGAATTTCTGACAAATTTTGAACAGAGAGACAAGAACTTCTCCTTTGCAGGCTCGGGTAGCTGCAAGAGATTAGTTTGGGCTTATGTGTGTGACAATGTGTGACAATGTGTGATTTGTGGGTAGCTCTGATTGATGTGTATTGCTGTGTGTGGGTAGCTGTGAGTGATTTGTGTGGCTATGTGTGAGTAGCTGTTAGGGATGAACTGGGCGTTAAAATAGACCTAAGCATTTTATGGCACTGTAGCCTGCTTTCACAATTTACAAATGCAACTTTTTCTTTCAGGTTCCAATAATATAAATAAGAAGTCTGCACTAACCCACATAAGTGTGAACATATAGAGACTGAAATCAGTCACTGAAGTGTTCATTTAGAGATGCACACACATACAAACACAAATAGATGTATAATGCACCCTCAGAGACATAGAGACCCATTCACACAGATACACAAGTATACATACATAAGAACACATAAATACATATATAGAAGCAAAAGTGGGGATTTAGAAACATCATTGAGGAAGTAGAGGCTGAAGTGTGGGGTTAGATGTTGCAGCAGGGGTTTAAAGAAGCAGTGAGGATTTATTAGCAGTATTTGTGAGGCAGGGGCAGTAGTTGGAGTTTAGGAGCATTGTTCAAGGATTAGGGACAGTAGTGGGGATTTAGAGGCTAAAGTTGGACGGTTAGTAGCTGTAATGGGGAATTAGAGGCTGAATTGGGGGTTAGAGGTTGAAGTGGGTGGTCAGAGGCTCTAGTGAGAAGTTGGGGGTGCAGTAGTGGGCGGTTAGGAGCAGTATTGGTGTGTTAGGAGCAGTATTGGGGTGTTAAGGTGCAGTATTGGGTCGATAGGAGCAGTAGTGGGGAAGGCTTAAGTGGGGGGTTAAGAGCTGTAGTGGGGAAGAAGAGGCTGTAGTGGGGGTACCAAAGGATATAGTGAGAGGTTGAAGCAGCAGTGAGGAGCTAGGGGCAGTAGTGGGCAGTTAGGGGGCGTATTGGGGGTTAGGAGCAATATTTGGGGGTTAGGGGCAGTATTGGGGGATAGGGGTTGTAGTGGGAGATTAGAGACTAAAGTGAGGGGGTTAGAGGTTTAGAAGAATTTTCTATTCAATACACAACTGCAATGCCCAACATGTAGAAATACCAATAAACCAAATCAATCTGATCATTAAATAAAAAGTTTGCAGTTTTAAATTAATTATATTAATGGCTTGTAAAATACAAATATATAAGTATTTCTATTTTATATTACATTTTACAATAGGATAAATGTATATTACATTTTACAATATAAGACATGTTCTTTGGAACAATGCGTGAATATGCTAATATTTATATATATATATTATTGTTTATTTTACATTCACCTGAAAAGCAAGAGATGAACATTAGTCTAGGTGAATGTCTAAAACAGAGCTCCTGTTAAATCTAATTATGTTTTTTCCTCACAATTTTTAAATTGCTTGCAGAGCTTTCCCAAGTGTGTGTTTATGTAAAAAATCGAAACCACAATATACATAATGATGTGATTAGTGTAATATAAAATTAAACACTGAACAAAACATGCTATTTTTATTTTATTTTAAATTAGTGTTGGACGCCCCTCATATGGATAAATAATGCAGACACCTTCCACAGCACCATTTAAAGTGTAAAAAAATAAAGTAAGCAGAACGTTTGGGGAAAGTAACAGGGCATAAAGAAGTAAGATGTTGCCTAAGAACTAGGCATGTCTTCATACATCTTTCAGAGCTGTTCAACCATTTTGACAGTCTGAGAAATTGATGGTTTGATAAATATGGGATCAGGGAGGGGAGGAATTAGGAACATTAGGGGGGTAGACAGGGAGAGATAAGTGAGGCTAGTTGGAAGAAATAATGATTTTTTTGTTTCTCCTCCCCTCCCCCTCTCCCCCCCCCCCATGCTCTCTCTGCTGTCTGACAGACAAAACAGAGTTCATAACAATAATTGACTGGGAGTTAAGATGGAGGCACTTAGGATATTGTTATTTAATTTTATATTTTTAGATTTTTCATTAGATTAGTAAACATAATATAACATTAGATTAGTAAACATAATATAACTGTTGTAAAGTTTAAAATAAATCCTTTTTTTTCTAAAAATAAATAATAATTGGGTTGCCTAGATTAAAGTACATTAATTTGTGTAGCCCATGGAGCAGCGCAGCTAAGTGGAATGGGCCTTGACATGGCTAGGAGACAGGCATAGGAGGTGTTAATGTGGGGGTTTGGCTATAGAAAGTGATGGTGAGGTTTTGGATTATGGGAGTATATATAGCGGCCATTTAAGTTCAAGGGCCATCTTAATTAATCCTCACTTAACTGTTTTGTCCCACCCTGTAAAGAGATGTATTAACCAGACTATGTCAGTAAAGAGACATTTACACTGTTATGGTGTCAATTGATATTATTGTGTCAGTAGAAAGTCTGACTTCAGGTCTGTTTCGTTTGATACATTGTATCAGCAATGCATCTAATCGCTCATCTGTTCAGGTTAGTGAGTCCACTCGTGCTAATTTAGCTTGCTTAAAGGGACACTATAGTCACCTGAACAACTTTAGCTTAATGAAGCAGTTTTGGTGTATAGAACATGCCCCTGCAGCCTCACTGCTCAGTCCTCTGCCATTTAGGAGTTAAATCACTTTGTTTATGAACCCTAGTCACACCTCCCTGCATGTGACTTGCACAGCCTTCCATAAACACTTCCTGTAAAGAGATCCCTATTTAGGCTTTCTTTATTGCAAGTTCTGTTTCATTAAGATTTTCTTATCCCCTGCTATCTTAATAGCTTGCTAGACCCTGCAAGAGCCTCCTGGATGTGATTAAAGTTACATTTAGAGATTGAGATACAATTATTTAAGGTAAATTACATCTGTTTGAAAGTGAAACCAGTTTTTTTTTTCATGCAGGCTCTGTCAATCATAGCCAGGGGAGGTGTGGCTAGGGCTGCATAAACAGAAACAAAGTGATTTAACGCCTAAATGACAGTGAATTGAGCAGTGAAATTGCAGGGGAATGATCTATACACTAAAACTGCTTTATTTAGCTAAAGTAATTTAGGTGACTATAGTGTTTCTTTAATAATAAAAGTTAAGTTTTATTTGGAGGGATTTTTTTGTCAACTGTAATTATATTTTACCCTGTATGTTTCCCTAGTAAGAGAGGAAACCCACTCTATTAAGATAATTTACTTATTTTTTTATACTTCATTATTTTTGTATGTTTTTAATTCGTATTTACTGTTTTTTATTGTTTGATTTTATTTTATTTCATTTATTTTACTTCATATTTTTTTGTCCATTTCATGGGTGCTGGTCACTTTATTTTTTTATTTTGTACATATCTACATCTGTTTCACCATCCCAATGTTTAGTGTTTTATTCCTTTGCTCTTGTGGTTGTTCTTTATTTGGTGTGGTATCTTCGCCTCCATGTTAGTTTCTTCATGGTTCCCTACACTATTTATCACCAGGGAGAATAGAAACTCTGTTCCAATGGACACAGCTTATTTCACATGAACAAGCATGTGTATGAGGTCATCACGCACAAGCATGGTTGCAGATTTATTCTGGTTTACTAATTTAGGTGGAGAGCCAGAGCTTGAACTTGTGATATATATAATTGTATTTATTTATATATTTATTTCTTTATTTAAACTGTTACTCTAACAACCATTCCATGACCACTTCTGCTTTTAGGAAGAATATGAGAAGGGTTGATTGGACCTTGCAAGTGAGGCAGTAATGTCAGTTGAGACATGGAAACCAGCGCGGGATCTTCACCAAGTAAGTTTATTCTTACGTTAAAGGTTTATAACTGGGGAAGCCTAACATGACATTTCAAACTAAAAAATAGATTTATATAAAAAGGGTTGGAATAACCCTTTAACTACTGGGTATTACTCAACTTTATAAGTCTGATAAATTCAACATCTCTTCTCAGGTATGTGAGTACTTACTTTTGTGCAGATAGTATGAATATATGCATTCCAACTTCTGAAAATAAATCTGAAAACACATTCATAGATTTCTAATATATCTGCAAAATTGGTGGCATAATTTCAATCTTCTATCTAAAAAAAGGCCCAGAGAGCACAGTTTATATGTCTAATTTAAAAGAAATAACTGAAGTCCAGTTTTCCAGGACTGGAAACACGTTTCTTTCATTCTTCATTCACATACTCTTTATCAATTTAACTGTTTTTTGAAAATTCCGTACATCACGGCTGCAAGGCACACGAGCATAACTCTTTTCATATGGAACTGTCCTTGATAGCATATGGTTTGTTGGCCAGTACACCATAGCAATAAAGCTAACGCCAGCAGGTAGGCTTCCATAAAAAGCTAATAAAACTTTCTCTGTCTGTATCCACAACATTCCACTGAGGATTGTCATAATGGTCTGTGCTAAGCATTCTTGCCTACTCCATGTCGAAGCAACATCAGATTTTTCTCTAAATCATCTAACCTATAAAATGTTTTTGTGAAATATTAAAATCCTACTATACAGTGTCTTGTTGAGTAAAAATACCACAGTAGGACATCAACAATATATGTCTGTCTGTCTGTCTTCTGTGGGGGACAGAGGCAGAGACTCTTTGGGGGTAGGGAGAGATATTATGAAGGAGACAGAGGGAGATACATTATGAGAGAGATATACACTATGAGGGAGACAATGAGAAAAATACTAAGAGGGTAGAGGTTGGAACAGTATCAGAGAGAGAAGAACAGAAAGAGAATTAATTTTGGATGGTGTAACCTGGCCCCAGTATGAGCCTAGACAATTTGGTTTTCTGCCTAGGGCCCAGGGGGATCTTAAACCAGCTCTAATTCCATGTAACATTGTAATCAGTATTAAAGAAACTTACATATGAATGAAACACATTAGGCTAGAGTTCAGAGAAAATAAAGGCATAAATGGCATCAATAATGGAATTCCAACAGCGTAATACTTGCTTATATTGGGATCAGAGGCACTTATCAATTACTGGACACCGTTAGTGCTAGAGGTCTGAGGCATTACCATATTTTCTTCCTCTCACAGCTGCATAAACATTCCAAAAGCCACATTCTGTCACATTCCCTTTCTCTTAGACTCATATTAACCTAATAATAGCCACATTTCCTTACTTCCACACCCTGTATAGCAGCATTCCCTCTCTCCTACAGTTACATTAACACCTAGCCTCCCATCAGCCACATTCATTCCCTCTCTTCCACAGCCACATTAATCATTAGCTTTGCAAAGTCACGTGTTCCTACACCTGTCGCTGCTCCCTTAACCCCTTAAGGACCAAACTTCTGGAATAAAAGGGAATCATGACATGTCACACATGTCATGTGTCCTTAAGGGGTTAAAGTAATGTGTATGTGGAGAGCTATGGATGGTTATCACGGATCACAGTGATACCTTTTCTTTGAGAAGAGAGAGAGATTAGCATGAGCCTTTGTTTCATGCCTTAAAGGCTAATTGTGTTAGTGAGCTGCCCGATGGGTTAGTTTTGAATAGCTGGCTCTTTCACCTATCAAGTGTGCCTTGTATTTTCATATAATTCTTCATATAGATATGTGCGCAAAACATCTTTGTCAAGATAACTAGAATATAAAAAAATCAATGCCATGCAAGTGGGCTGAAGGACACAAAGTAGTTCTCTAGCCATGTATGTTTTCCCCCACAATGTTAAATAAAAGACAGATGCAAATACACAGGGATTTGAATAGAGTCAACTTGCATACAAATGATGTTCTAAGATAATTATTGGCAATCCTAGTGTGATCAATAGTGTATTTAAAGAGACTTTTCCAAATTATGCCTGATTTTGCTGTTGACTTAATAAACTATGTAATGCTGTTTACATGTTTAAATACCCTATAATTATGCATTAAAGATCCACCTTACCTTGGGCCAGTTTGACTAAATGTCACAGGAATTTAAAGATGAATCCATTGCGTTATATTCTTCATACCCAGTGCCATGAATTTCGGAATGCAATACAAAAGTAAACAAAAAATATCTTGTTTACTTTTTCTATCTGTTTAGTTCTAACACTCACCAGTACTACAATCATTTGCGCTGACAACTGACTGTGAATGGCATAAACATTTTCCTTCCACCACAGCGTACAGGGTCCTGCAAGGCTTAAGTTATAGGTGAACATGAGTAGCAGATAGGCAAAGGGATAAGAAGATAAGGGTGACACTAAACAAATAACAGGGGAAATTTAAATGGACACTATAGTCACCAAAACAACTTTAGCTTAATGAAGTTTGAGTGTATAGATCACTGCTCAATTCTCTCCCATTTAGGAGTTACATCATTTTTGTTTCTGTTTATGCAGCCACAGCCACACCTCCCATGGCACAAAATGGTCTTATTTTCACATGTAACTTACTTTAAAAGTGTTAATCTCCTGCTCTGTAAATTGAACATTACATACAGGAGGCTCCTGCAGGGTGTAGCAAACTATTACGAGAGCAGGAGATAAAAAAAAATATATAAATTAAACAGAATTTGCAATAAAGGAAGTGTAGACATTAGATTACTCGTTACAGGAAGTGTTTAGGAAGGCTGTGTAAGTCACATCCAGGGAGGTGTAACTAGAGCTGCATAAACAAAGTGATTTAACTCCTAAATGGTTGTGAATTGAGCAGTGAGACTGCAGGGGCATGATCTCTAAACCAAAACTGCTTCATTAAGATAAAGCAGTGTTGGTGACTATAGTGTCCCATTAAACATTGTAATTTCACAGAAATATAAATTCAAAACTGTATTTATTGTATGCAGGAGTTTACATTCTACTGAATTGTGAGAATCTGATGTTCCAAATGTACGAAAAGATTAACTGCAAATCCCTACAATCATATTGTATGTACTTATATATTTAAGTGTATGATTGAAAATTGGTATTCTGTTTATTTGTATTGACTTTTTATCTATAGGTTTTCAATATAATATGACAATGTTACAATACTGTTCACAACACTTTATCCTTCCCAGATGGAAGTCTAAGTGAAGAGGATAAAAGTCTCTTAATCATATTACGTATGTGTTTTTCATCTGGTCTTTCTATGGAGTCTTCCTGTTCATGTACAAAATTCTGTAAATGTGCAAACAATTAATAAATATCGTGTAATTGTTTCTTTATTCTCCAAGGTCACCAGCCATGCTATATTAATTTAAAAAAAAATCTATCTATAAACTTATGTTATCGTTTGTTTTTCAGGTGCCTCTGAACAGTATCTACTGTAAATGGCTATTGCCTCCATAATATAGCCTACATATGACCCTTGTGTTTCATGTTTATTAAAAATGTTACTCCTATGGGATTATTTTTCAAGCTAAAGTTAATTTGGAGAAAACATTTCTGTATATTAATAATTTATCTAAATTAGATTGAGTGACCCTAATAGTGGCAGATATATCTAACAAATCTCTCAGTGATGGGGTATTCAATCACTTAATGATCATATTACTAAAAATAATGAAGACAGCAACTGCGTAAGGGGGGGCTGGTTAGAGGCAAATGGAAGAATAATGTATATTTTTATGGACAATTACTTTGCATCACATTTTAATATGTTGTAAATTCAGAGAATAGGGGCAGAATATTAAGTTCTGTCAGTGCCCCACTAGAATGCAAATTTGTTCCTGATGTGAAGTTATTAGTTATTCAGATTGTACACAACATTCCACTAAACAGAACCAATCGATGCAGAATTAAACAGATTTCAAACTGTAAATACAATATTTGTAAAACAATTACACCTACTGAAATACAAACAGCACAAACCACAGATTGCTTTGATAAATATATCTGTGTGGATGACAGATCAACTGTAAAGTCAGTGTTTAGTTATTTTCACCTTCCAGAATGTATCCAAAATAGCCACTGTGTCTTTACATTCAGCAGAACCTGTATTGAAACGGTTCATTCAAAAGCAGTCAATAGGGTGCATGGACCACAGCATGAGAATCTAATACCTGTAGAATTTCATGTCAAAGTAACACCTCATTACTAAGTACATGGGATGTTTGAAAAACTCTGTATTGAAAAGGCAAACAAAAAAAATAATCAAAAAGTTAACTCAACAGCATTAAAGTTTGATTATCAACGGTCTGTTATGGATTCAATCATTGGATGTTGGATGATTATGGAACATAGCGTAAAGGGTAGTGGGGTTGCATTCTTCACTGACCATTACATACTGATTTTTAAAAATGCCTCCATGTCTTGTGTGTCTTCCATTTCCATATTTATTTAGAAGAACAGGATGTTATGTCTAATAGGGATATCAATGGCCTCGTAAGAAGATATATTATGTGGATTCCTTGTGATGATGTTGCCCAGGTTTCCATCTGCTCATAATGTGTTTCTTCTATCCATTTGCAGAACTACTCTTTACCACAGTGTAAGAACATCACCAATCTGCATGTAATCAAACAATTACCTTTTTATCACAGAGAAATGTGCCAGGTATTACCCGGAAAGCACAGATTTCCTCAGCTCAATGAGAGGCACTCGATGGTCCTGCAGTAGACTTTATAATCAGCAGAGAAAATGCTCAACGTGCTTTTGTCGTTTCAATGTTTATTAACATAATATTGAAGAGGAATACTGAATAAAATGAATCTCACAGGTATGTGAGTCCCTTTAGCCATATATGTATTTCATGATGCCATTAACTCCACTTCAAGGAGCATTCTTGAATCGAATTTGAATTTGTCATTGTGATCCTCACTGTGATCCTAAACTGCAGGGAGACCAGATGTGACTGGAATACATTACAATTCAAGTTTACCAAGAATAAAACCAGTTTTACTTCTTCTATTACCAAATGTACACTGTACATTCAGAACATTGATTTATTATACCCAGTGGTGTATGGGAAAAGCTATAAAGAATACTTAAAAAAGAGACCCTAGGCTTAAAGGCTAGGCTATTACCTCTGTGATTTTATCCTGAATATAATCGCCTCCAAATGGGTTTTGTGACAAGGAGATCAGGGAGTGAAGATTTAACTTTTCCTTTAAAATGATATAGTATTGCAGTACGTTTTTTTGTTGTTTTTTTTATAGGGATACTCACTGCCCAAATAAAAATTAAAATCACTGTTTAGTACATATATCCCTTCTAACCCAGCGCAGATTTTCTGTGGCTGTCCAATCACAGACTTCCTAATGAAGCTCAATGAAAAGTCTTTGCAAGGCAGGTGCTCTGAGCAATTGCCTGTCTCTTGAATTTTGCTCCACGGAACTAACCAAACCAGGAAGTAGCAGGACCAGTTGGCTAATTGTCAGTCAGCGGGTGTAACAAGTTAATTTATAAATGTGTAAATTTCAATTAAAATCAACACTTTTTTTTAAATAAAAAAAGGACACACTTTTCACAAATAAAGCACTTCATCAAGCTGAAGTGCTTTATGGGTCTGGAGTATCACTTCAACTTTAGATTTGGTTTATGTTGCTATTATAATGGTCTTTACTATTAGCTTCTAATTCGTTTTTATAAATTAAAATACTTCTTCCCACTAAAAAAGTCTGTATTTCAAACATGACCAAAATGGATCCCTGCAGCTGCTGTACAACAGCTCCTATGATGCATTGCTGGCCTTGATCAGGAAAGTGTCAGGAGATGTATACCTTAACAACAGCTGGGGCTCTACCTGTAAGCAATTCTTCTGTAGTCTATTCATGTTCTGTCAGGGCCCGATTAGGAAAAAAAATTGGCCTGGGTGGGGGCAGATGATAATGACAAGCATGCCCCGTCTCTAAGTGAGCATGTTGGTTCAATGCAATTCCTGGGCTGACCATGTGCAGAGCACTGCTGGAGAGCTCTTGCACGAGAAAAAGGCCCTGTATTTGTTTTCCTAGGTGCATGTAAGGGGTACAATGTGTGTGTGAGTGGTACAATGTGTGTGTGAGATATGCAGTGTGTGAGTGATGCAATGTGTGTTTTAGGAGTGCCGTGTTTGTGATGTACTGTGGGGAGAGCAGATGCAAGCAAAGCAGATATATGTACTATATATATAAATGTATATTATGTATATTATTTTTAAAGTAAAAAAAACCTTTTCCCCTGAGAACTACTGTCAGAATAGTCTAATACCCAATATGCAGAACTTAAGTTAACAAATACATTAATCAAAACCCTAAAATGTATTAATGTCAATATAGAAAAGTACAGGACAAGCCGAGGTCAGTCAAACAGAAGGCACGTGAACAGTAGACAAGCCAAAGGTCAAGGGATACAGAAGTCAGAATAGTCAAAGAACAAGCCAAGGTCAAAATACACACAAATCAATAGAAATAACACACTCTTAGATAACAGGAAACAACGACAAGACACTGAAAGATTGTTTTTTTTAGTTTAACTAGCCTAAGAAGGGCTCTGTGATGTGGTCGTGTGACATCAGAAGATCTATGGAGCCATTGAAGCATGCCTCTAATGCGTCCAGACACAGCCATTGCTGAGGTAAGGCAGATATCCAGCAGCTTTCCAACGAACCTAATATGAATGTGCGGCAACCAAGTGCGCCTGCCGGGTCTGGAGCCGAGCTCCTGTACAGCACAGTGACAACTACTCAACATGGGATACAAGATAAAATAGTGAAAGACCGCTCTTCTGTAAAATAACTGACTAACTCCTAGGTAGGATGTAACAAAGATGGCACCTCTGAGAGAGCCTTCACCTGAGTACTCGGAAGACAGCACTATGGAAGAGCCAGACAATCTTCTTCCACAAAAGGATGCAAACCTCTCAAGTAAAAATCCACCTGTACTTACTATATATATGGGTATTACTATCCAGGGTCCACTATTAGGGGAGTGAACCCTTCAGCTTTATAGGGGCCTATATCAAAAGAACATCCAAGGTACACCTACCTCTGATGTTGATACAGACCAAAGACCCCATGTACAAGAATTCAACTCCAGTAAGTAAGGCTGATATTAAAGCCTTGCTCACAATATTTACAGAAGATTTATCTACTATACAAGAGGAGATTTCAGCTTTGGAGGGCCACGTGAGGGTGATTGAGGAGGATACAAAATTCTCTAAGGGATATTATCATAATTTAATTGCAGAAGTCTGAGTTGAAAATGAGAACTAGGGTATATTTCAACCAGCACTGTAACACAATTTCTCATAAAAACAATGTTTTACATTTCTCATAAAAAACAATGATTTAAATTGTAAAATTAGAAGGGTATGCACCAAACGCACTTCATTAAGATGAAGTGATTTTGGTGCTTTGCATGCCCCTTTAAAATAAAATTAAGAAAACCGCCATGACTAATTTTATTAAGAGGGATGAGAGCAGTAGATATTATATTTGACTTTGAATGGGACTAGCTATACTCCTGGTAAAATAGTATGGACTCAAGGTTGATCAAAGGAACTCCTTTTGACAAGGAGAATGTATACTTGTTTCTCTTTAGCTTTAGCACCAAACTAAGTATATAAGATGCCAAAATACTAGAGTATTGCAGTATACAGTGATACCTTTTTTATCGGACCTACATAATACTTAAAAGACAAGCTTACTCTGGTATTTTGGCATCTTGTCTACTGGACCAATATGGCTAATCGATAGATCAGATAGATAGTTTTCACTTTTTGGATTCACTCATTTGGTTTATTCATCATCATGGACTGCATTCTCTTTTACAAATTACAATGCTTAGTGTTTTATTTCCTCTGAGTTTTAGTTAATAAGCTGCTGGGTTCCGTTATCTCACTTTTTACAGCCTTTTTATATTCATTGCACATCATGTGTCTACTAAAATCTGTGTAGCTTGTTTTATAACAGGTTTCTGAAGTCCAGGAAAGTGAGAGGTTAGGTGTGCTCCTTGTTATGCCTTCTTTCAATACGTGTTAGGTCAAGCAGGTTTATATATGCTTACAAAGATTTTTAAAACAACGCAATGTCAACCTACTTCACATACAAATACTGTTTGCATGTTTAAAAGTTCAATTGATCATGTAATTGTTTTCTTAGGTCACACTAAGAGTCAAAAAACAATAATTTGCAATATAGCATATAGAGGGCAAGCCCTAATTTACTTCAAAGCAACTTAGAGACAATTTCAACTTTGATTCTTTTGCCTTATGCAATATGCATTATATTTGCAAAACTAAAAAGTACATTTGCAATACAACTGATAACGAGCATACCCATTAGATGGCTCTGGGTAAGAACTTTTTCTATTCCAGTGTCTGAGGTTCCCTGGTTTTCTCCTTGTGTTATGGCAAAGCATGTAAAATGGAGACTGAAAGAAAGACGTAATTGTTCTTTAAAATATCAATTCACTTGCAAGAAGGAAGTGAATTATATTTTGAGAATGTGCATTCTGCTGGATGCATTTAGTTTATATTCGGAACGATCGAATCCTCACTGCATTTGGCTTTTTTAACTCTGTGAAATGCCAATGCAGTCAATATTATTCCCACAGTGCATCCTACTGTCACATCCTACTGTCAAACAACGCAAACACAGTCAGCCATTCACCTGATCTAAAATAAAACGCGACTCATCAGACCAGGCAAACTATTTCTGTTGCTCCATGGTCCTCCTCTCCCCATTAAGTCACTTTCAGAGGTTCACAGGGGTCATCACGGGCTTTCTGATGGGTATGCGGCTATGTTGCCCCATACAGAGTAAACTGTGATCCACTGTTTGTTCTGACACCTTTCTGTCATAGCCAGCATTACATTTTTCAGACATTTGAGTAATAGTAGCTCTTTAATGTGATTTGACCATACGGACTAGCCTTCGCTTCCCATGTGCATTAATGAATCTTCAGCGCCCCTGAACAAGTTGTTCTTACTTTCACCACTTTTAATAGGTATTAACCACTGCATGCTGGGAACTCCCCCAAGACTTGTCATTTTGGAGACTAGTCATCTAGCCATCACTGATTATCAGTTGCCCAATCCACTTAGATATTTCCGCTTGTGCATTTGTCGTGCTTCCAACGCATGATATCCAATAACTGACTTTTGACTTGCTGCCTAATATATCCCATACCTTGACAGGTGCCATTGTAATGATCTAATAAATGTTATTTAGTTCACCATTCAGTGGTTTTAATGTTGTGGCTAATCAATGTATGAGATCTTTGTATTAAAATTCTCCACACTGTTACTGAATTTCTTGTGGTGATGAACATGAATTTATACTACTGTAATTCTATTGAGGGGTCCCTTCCATCTTGTAATCACCCTTAAGCTATGTAACTTGTTCTTAAACCCTGTATTTTGAAAATCAAATAAAAATTAAAACATGAACAAATATATAATTAATATTTAAACAAAAATCAATCCAAATATTTAGAGGGGAAAAATGGGTTACTCCCTCGACCAATACTTAATATAACAACTATATTAGAAAAATAAATGTAATGATGCTAAAAAATATGTAGGTGACATGTTCTTGTCAAAGAGAGATTCCTGATAAAAAATGGAGGGAAGAATGGGGCCCGGCAGATTCCAGTCAATTAGTCAAACTGTTCTAACTATATGTGACTACTTTCTTTGGGTGGGCGAGAGACAGAGGGGGGTGCAAGTGCACGTCTGGTACTATAACCACTACAGTAAGTGTCACTTGAATTATTCCTTTAAAGGGACACTCCAGGCACCCAGACCACTTCTGCTCATTGGAGTGGTCTGGGTGCCAACTCCCACTACCCTTAACCCTGCAAGTGTAATTATTGCAGTTTTTCATAAACTGCAATAATTACATTGCAGGGTTAACTCCACCCAGGGCCGTCTTTAATATTGATTGGACCCTGGGCAAAGCATTTGCTTGGGCCCCCTGGTACCCTCTCCCCAGGTGTGCAATCCCGTCCTCCACCCCAACGCAGTGGCAGTCCTAATGTAGAGAGGTGCAAGAATTTTTTTGAGCCTCCCTATCGCACGGGTGATTAAAAGGTAGTTCCCCATCTGTCGTGCAACTCCAGCAATGCATTGACAGCTGGGGCTCTACCATTTACCCATGTTTGAAGGTTTGTATTTAGCACTAAGCTGTTTTTATGTGTTTGAATGTAAACAGGTTTTTGTATGGAATGTATGTGGTGTTGGCGTACTTGCATGCATGTATTTGTGTGTAGTGTTGGTTTTTGAATGCAGGGGTGTGTTTACATATAATGTTGGTGTGTGTTTGTACGTAGTGTTGGAGTTTGAATGCCGGGGTGCATTTGTATGTAGTGTTTGTATATGTGCATACATCTCCGCATTCACACACATAGATATTTATACACACACACACACACACTGAAAAACATGCAGACACACATGTAGATATACAGACACATATACACACATGCAGATACACAGACACACACACAGATACACCGAAACACACAAAGACAGCATACAGATACACATACAGACACACAGATATACAGACACATATAGACAGACAAACTGACACATACAAACTGACATATGGATACCGACACATACACTGACAGACATGCTGACACACACACAGACACATACTGAGACATACTGACATACATTCACAGACACACACACAGACCTACTGACAGACACACACACAGACAGACATAGTGGCACACACACACACAGACATACTAATACCCAGGCAGACATACTGGCACACTGACACACACACAGGCAGACCTACTGACAGACACACACACACAGACCTACTGACAGGCACACAGACAAACTGACACACATACACATACCTACTGACACACACACAGACCTATTGACAGACACAAACACAGACCTAGTGACAGGCAGAAACACAGACCTAGTGACAGGCAGAAACACAGACCTAGTGACAGGCAGAAACACAGACCTAGTGACAGGCAGAAACACAGACCTAGTGACAGGCAGAAACACAGACCTAGTGACAGACAGAAACACAGACCTAGTGACAGACAGAAACACAGACCTAGTGACAGACAGAAACACAGACCTAGTGACAGACAGAAACACACACACACAGACACCTATTGACAGACACAAACACAGACCTAGTGACAGACACAAACACAGACCTAGTGACAGACACAAACACAGACCTAGTGACAGACAGACTGACACACACACAGACAGACTGACACACACACAGACAGACTGACACACACAGTCCTACTGACAGAAATAAACACACACATACTGATGGGCAAACTGTAAAGCCCCCCCTCCAGTTTCCTACCTTCCCTGGGGTTCAGTCTGCTGCCTTGGGTGGTTGGGAGTTGGGGACTGGCTCTCTTTGCTCAGTCCCCCTCCTCGCTGCCTCCTGGCTCAGACTCCCTCCCGCGCGGGTCATCATCTCTGAGGGAGGAAGTGACTCCCGGACGTCACTTCCTCCCAGGCTGCCGTAAAGCAGGAGGCCCGGTCGTGCTGTTAAACGGCCACAGCATCCGACCGGGCCCGTGCTGAAAAGTGCTCACCGGGTGGCCCTAAGTGTATTGGCCACCCGGTGAGCACCCTTAGAGTATATGGGCCCCGGTGCAGCCGCAATACAAGCACCGCGGGCCCATGGGTAGGGAGGGAATTTTTCTTATGCAGGCTATGGGCGGCGGGGCCACAGGGCAGCTGCTTTGGGCCCCCCAGGAGTAACTGGGCCCGGGGCAGCTGCCCCGTTTGCCCCGCGTTAAAGACGGCCCTGACTCCACCTCTAGTGGCTGTCTACTAGACAGCCACTAGAGGTCACTTCCTGGTTTCTAGCACAGGAAACCTTTGCTAGAGCGTCGCTGGACATCCTCACGCTGTGTGAGGACCTCCAGCGTCGCTCAAAACCTCATAGGAAAGCATTGAAATGATTTTTCAATGCTTTCCTATGGGGAGACGTAATGCGCATGCGTGGCATTTCCGCGCATGCGCATTAGGTCTCCTCGGCTGGTGGGCGAGATCAATCTCGCCCACCGGTCGACGCAATCACAAGGAGGAGCGTCGCGGAGGAGGAGACAGCGGCAAGGGACATCGCCGCTGCCTCAGGTAAGTCACTGAAAGGGTTTTCACCCCTTCAGTAACCGGGGATTGGTGGGTGGGAGGGAGAGAGACCCTCCAGTGCCAGGAAAACGGATTGTTTTCCTGGCACTGGAGTTTCCCTTTAACTTATTTTTATTAGATTTTTTAAAATTACAATTCTCACAGTTGGGCTCAAATTTTCAGATTCCATTGTGGCAAAAGGTTGCAAAGGCTGCAATCACCCTCAAGCATTAGATTTGTATGAGGGCTATTTACCTATTATAAAGGTTTTAAAAAGTAGGCTAGTTAAGCCTGAGCACCTGAGCAAATAGTTATCCTTATCTCAAACCTAAATATGGGAGGTTATAGTATAAAGTGCTTTGCACACCTTATTTGTTTTGTGAAAAAAAATTATTAACTTTGTTATGTCACCGACATATATAAGGAATGACTCCGATAATAGAAGGTAAATTCTTATTTACAATCTCAGTTGAACGACTTCTTTTACATACTTAGATCAACAAATGTTCTTGTGAAAGCGCAGTATGGAAAATGTTTGCCTCAGTAGAAGAATAGCCACTTACTCTGCCCATGTTTCAATAAGTGTACACATACAGAACGTTTATTTGCCTAGCAGTGAATTGAAAACAGAATTGAAAATTTAATTAAAAAATAGCCATACTGTAACTCTAGCTGAGCTAAAGAAAGTTTTTTCAACTTAACTATTTGACTTAACTTTTGCTATTAGACTTTCAGTTCACTCCAGTTCACTGTTTTTGAATAAATCCCATAAGGTTAAATACTGAACTGGAAATTGTCAGGAATGGGCCAAGGAATTAAAAATTTTAGACCCAAATATGTGAACTGGAAACAACTGTTTCTGACAATCGAAAATTCCCTGGTCAGTTACCAACAGTTTCATGTTAAGTAAATAATGTAGGATATTGTTGTTAAGAAAGGACTATGGCCTAATATTAACCCTAATATTTTTGGATAAGCTTTTCAAATAATTTGATATTTTTGAATAAACCTTTAAAATTATTTCATATAAAAAATATATTTTAATATGTTTTGATATATTTTCTTATTATATGATATTTAACTTGAAAGGCTGATTCAAAGATATTAAATCTAGGCCTTCATTAGCCCGTTTACAACAAAACAGAACCATCTATGCAATGTTTACCTCAGCAACCAGCAAAAAACGTCAATAAGCTTTCCAGCAAGAAACTAACCCCTATTTTTTACTGGGATTTTTTTTAGCATTATTTAAAATATGGCCGGATTACGTTTTATACAACAAATAAGCTGAGGGGCATGATTAATGGATAAATATATTTGGACAGAAGTTACTAAAATGATTTGCAATTTGTTTGATAGCATGTGCTTAATTCTGAAGCACACCGCATCGCTTAAAGGAAGGAGAGGCAGTGCATTTTATTTTCACGCAGATGTAAGTGCGTTATTGAAATGAAATAAATGCCATCACAAGATGAACACTCTAGATATTAGAATGTATTTATGTTTCTTAGGAAGCATGTGTACATGCTGGTTAAGAGTGTGAGAGAGAAGGTTTTACATATAGGAATTGTCAGAAAGGTTTGAAATAGGTCTGAAATACTAGAATCCAGTCGATGCTCCATCACAATTGCATAAGAAAGCTCTGCTTATCTATGACCATAAGCTGACTACAGGCGGCTGACTAGGTTCCAGTGCTAGCTTGGCCAAATTCACCATACCTATGTGAAACACAAGGGGGGTCCAAACCAGCAGTCTGCCAAAGGCCCTGCTGTGAGATTATAATCCTTCACTGGGACCAACATTGACAAACTACAACAGGTGAAGCTACTTCTACAGCTCTAGCTTTTACCCAAATCACACAAAACAAGCTAACTTTTATAGCCAGGCTATCATATACCAATACCATATAAATTGCTCTGATAGTGAAGATTATAATAAACACCTCAATAACACTGTGTCACTCATTAAAAGAGACTAAAATACAAGCACGTTACTAAAAAAAATAATATACCCTGCAAGCACCATGTGCAATACAGAGAGAAAAAAGCCACAGCAAGAACCTCTCTAGAAGAGACACCTAACCCTACCATTAAGGAAATATACAAAATTATAAAAGATCTGCAATCACCGCTTTCAAAGCACCCCACACTTATAGAAATACTTCTACATCCCCCATATCAGCTTTTAAACAGCCTAAGGCAAACACTTGTAAACTATCCTCCAGAATATGCATACAGAATAATACAGAATAAAGGTGAACACTGTAACAAACTGTGTCAGTATATAAGCAGCACATCCAGGCACAATATCAAAAGACACAACATAAAGAAATCATATGCATGCACATCTACAAATGTAGTATACATGACAGAATGCACAGCGTGCGATAAAGGATGCTACATTAGAGAAACCTCTCTAAATCAAAACATAAATACATGTTGGCACTCGCAGGGCCTTTGAAGGGATGGTGATCCGCAGCGCGCAGCCCCCTGGTGACCTAACCCCCCCGAAATCAACTTGCAACAACAGGACTACTCCAGCACCCTTGGAGACCTGCAGCCAGCATCATTTTATTGGAGAAGTATCCTATAAGAAAACAATTACCCTCTTACTTGTATGAACACCTCGTGGACAACTCTGCATGGATTACAACAGGAATACACATCTAAGCAACTCCAGCTACTGCACACACCCGAAATGGTGAGATCTAGAAATTACTTACGGTACATTTATTCAATTTTTTTGAGTACTCAGAATATTGACTTAATTTTTTTCTTTTTTTCTTTTTTTTCCTTTTTGTTTTTTTTTTCTTTTTAAATTTATTTTTTATTTTTTTTTTCATTGGAAACTAGAAGGTGTTTAGATAGGGATATATACCTGTACAGCCCTCTATTTTTCAGCTGTTTGTTTTTTCCAACAAGACGATTCATGAATATTTCATAGTATTATGTATAAGGAATTATATTTACCTGTTTTTCCCTTTGTGGGGTGGAGAGATGTGGTAGATATATTCATATAGAAGTGAGTTCTTTTTTTCTGGTGAATAATTTGAATTAAAATATTTTTTGAGCATCTATCATTGAAGTGCGGTATCAGTCTTTATATTTTTTCTGTAAACCTTGCTAAAGCTACTCCTCAATAGCAACTTACATAGACTTTCTTTTTTTTTTTTAATATATTTCTTTATTTTAAATTATGTGAAAGTTTGTAACATTCATGTGTGAGATACCCCAAAGGCAATTCTCCAGCGTGTTGAAACAATTAAACACATGTTAGAACATACACAATTTATATCAGAAAAAAAAAGTAAATTAAATAAATAAATAATATATACCAAAAAAAAAAAAAGAAAAGGAAATACACATCAATATAACTACTTTAAGCAAAAGCGTACTGGCAATATATTCTAATATAGGCATTGTATAGCGTTAAACACCTAGAGTTTCCACATAGAGTACAACATTCAATAAAAACCATCCTACACGCTGTGTTTTCCTTCAATCACGCTACATTTGTCTAATGCCAGCCGCTATCAAAATAATTCATGCCAAGGATTCCCATAGTATAGCTGTTACATTGATAGATATAATCACAAAAAAACCCCAGAAAAACATTATAATAAAAATAGATTACATTTCTGAGACTCGACATGGGGCTTCAAAAGGAATCACAGTCTTTATTGTCATGTATACTGTCTATTTGTCCAGGGTAACCATAGTTTAACCATATCTCTAGTGCCAAAGAAGGGGTTTGATTCCATCCTATGCTGATACTCTATTTGCTCCATAATATTATGCCATATTAATGGGATTGAGGATTTCCAAGCCCTCGCTATACATATTTTAATGGCAAAAAATATGTGGGTCAAAATATATTTTTGATATTTATCTTGTGAAACCAATATTGAAGAGGAAAAGTTGAGGGCTAATTTATTTTATCTCCTTGAAAATAGAGTTAACGAGACCAAGCATTAGGGTTTTTTAACGTTGTTAAGACCCTGACACTCCCACCATATATGGTAAATAGTGCCCTCCTCAGTTCCACACCTCCAACAATTCCTAGAATATACAGATGATATTTTATAGAGTCTAGCCGGTACCATATACCATCTATATATTATCTTTAGATGTGTTTCATAGAGAGAGACGCTGTGTATACAACGCTTAACTAGGAGTGTAGCTTTAGTCCATTCCAGAAGTGGAAAAGATTCCCCAATATCTCGTTCCCATTTAATAAAGGAGGTAACATGAGAATCTTGTTCCATTGATTCCAACAATTTAATCAATATAGAAATCCCCCCCTTCTTTTTATATAATACAATAAGAGGATTAACATTGTGATCTTTAAATATAGTCCGAGATAGTAAAACATTTTTAATCCTTAAATATTGAAAAAGATCTCTAGGGGAAAGATTATGTTTTTCTTGCATTTGTGTAAATGGGATAGGTTTAAATCCATCCCATAAATCAGAGATCTTCAATATGCCTAGATGTATCCAAGATTGAACATTTATATTGTCCATTACATGTTGTAGGACCACTAATGGAACTCTATATAATAATTTGTCTTCCAACTTCAATTTTTTATTTAGGGATTTTGAAGTATTAATCATATCCATCAAAATTCTATTCAAAATATGCTTGGTATCCAATTCACCTAAATTCAACATACCCATCCAAAAAAGAACAGACAGTTTGTGTCTGGGGCTATCCTCCTGTTCTAGAGTAAGCCATGATTTGTTTCCCTGGTCCTTATCTAACCACTGTAAAAGGTGAGTCGCCATACATGCTTCATGAATTTTATCAACATCTGGAAATGCTATTCCTCCCTTCTGATAGCTTCTTTGAAGAGTATCAAACACTATCCTAGGTGGTTTATTTGCCCAAATACATTTGGAAATCAGGATTTGAAAGTGGTTAAGAGTACTTTTCCCCAATCTATAAGGAATCGCCCTAAGATAATATATAAATTTAGGTAACAAAAATGCCTTGATCATTTTTAATCTTCCTATCCATGAGGACTCAATCTTCCTCCATTTATCTGCCTGTTGTTGCAAATCGTTTAATAGATTATCATAGTTTGTTTGTATCATCCTCTCTATATCATAGGATATTTTGATCCCTAAGTAGCCAATAGTATCTTTTGCCCATAGAAGTTGGAAACGTGCAGTCAGAAGATCTTTCTGAGCCTCAGATAAAAAAAGAGGCTAAGATTTGTGTTTTTTTTTCATATCAACCTTATAGTTGGAGAAACTACTATAAATAGATATAGCATCCAATACCGACGGAATTGAAACTATCGGATCCGTCAAGATAAGGAGGACATCATCTGCAAAAAGGGAAACCTTGATTTCCCCGTTGAGAGACTTGACCCCCTTTACATTGGTATTCTGTCTGATCAGAGTGGCCAGAGGTTCAATTGTAAGGATATATAGCAGGGGAGCCAAAGGGCAACCCTGTCTAGTACCGTTTTTGACCTCAAAATGGTCAGACTCAGCAAAGGAGTTAACTATTTTGCATGTAGAACTCCTATATAACAACATAGTTTTGTGTCTAAACTGACCCTCCAGGCCAAATTGGCCCATGACAGAGTCAAGGAATCTCCAATTGACTCTGTCAAAGGCCATCTCAGCATCGAGGGCCATAATGACGGATCCCCATTTATGCTAATTTATTCTGTGTATTAAGTTAAATATCCTACGTGTGTTATCAGTAGTACCTCTCCCTCTCACAAATCCAGACTGATCAACATCAATCAATTCTCCAATTACCTGTCTAAAGCGATTGGACAATATTTGAGAGAATATTTTCATATCTAAATTAATAAGAGATATGGGTCAATAATTAGCAGTAAGTGTTTGATCTTTCCCTAATTTAGGTATAGGAATAATTGAAGCCAACAACATCTCATTAGGGAAGGGGGTATCTACGGATACCTTTGTAAACATCTCTAAAAGGATAGGGGAAATAAGTCTAGATAAAGTTTTGTAGAACATTGTTGAGAACCCATCTGGGCCCGTAGCCTTGTTCAGTTTTCATTTATCTATTGCTTCGGTTACTTCTGGTAGTAAAAATGGGGCATTCAGCATTTCCAACCGCCTTTGGTTAATTTTTGGTAGTTTAAGATTACTCAAAAATGTATCCATTTCTTCTCTACTCTTCCCTACCTCCTCTAAGTTATATAGGGATTTATAAAATTCTGCAAATGCATTAACAATGTCATTCGGTGATGTTAAATGTTTATCTCCTACGACAATTTTTTTTATAGATTTATCTTTAAGGTTATTTTTGATTTTATTAGAAAGATCTTTATTTATTTTATTGTTATTATGATACCATCTTTGCTTAAGGAATAATATATTTTTATTGACCGTGTCATAAATTCTGTCTTTGATAGTTTCCCTTAAGTTAGCTATTTCTCCAATTAAATCTTTATTTACCCTATTTTTATTTAGACGTTCCTTATTTGCCAATTTTATTCTTAATTCTTGCAAAGATTCTCCCTTCTTCCTTTTAACTTCAGAACCTAGTTTAATCAATAACCCCCTTATATAACTTTTAAAGGTACACCATACCATTGCCGTGGGGACTTCTCCATTATCATTAGTAATCAAAAAGTTTTCAATTTCAGAAGACAAAAAATCAATGTTACACTCTGATTTCAACAGGCTTTCGTTAAGTCTCCACCTTGTCCTTGATCTAAGACCACCTTTTAACTTAACCTTAATGAATACTGGTGCATGGTCAGACACAACTATAGATCCAATATTGGATTTAATAATAGAACTTAAAAACCCAGCTTTCACCAGAAACATGTCTATTCGAGAATAGGTCTGATGAACATGTGAAAAAAATGTATAATCTCTCTCACCGGGGTTCAAAGTCCTCCAACAATCAAATAAAGAATTCCTGTCTAGAAATTCAGAAAAGTCAGAAATATGGGTATTTGCAGATTTATAATCTCTAATGTTTTTATGACTTTTACCTCGTGTTGGGTCCAATACACAATTAAAATCTCCCGCAATTATAATATTACCACATGCTAGTACGTCAACCTTTGCCATGATTTCATTCAAAAAGTCCCCCGGGCACGAATTTGGTACATAAATATTGACCAAAGTATATATAATACCGTTCATTTTTGAAATGAGTATCACATATCTTCCCATTAGATCCCCAGTTAGATGAATCATTTCAAAATTGATTCTACTAGAGATTATAATTGCAGTGACTCTTTTTTTTTTTTTTTTTACTCCCCTCCATGTTAGAAGAAAATATTAACAGGCATGTCTTAAATTTCCAGAGTCTCTCTGGAGAATTAATCCAGTGTGTCTCCTGAATAAAGGCAATGTCTATATCATTCTCATTTAGGAATTTATAGACCGCTCCCCTTTTCTGTGGTGAATTCAAACCCTGAACATTCCATGAAATCACATTAAGTGCCATCATAACACCTATTGTCCTGATTGTGCCCCAGGTCGAGTCTCAAAGAAATAAAAAATAAAAAAACAAAGAAAAAATAATAAACATTTACATTATAAAATACATGAAACATAAAAAGTATTCCAAGATGGGGAACAGACCCCTCTTGGTAATCCAGTGGGGAGACATATACATATATGTAAAAGTATATATGTGACCCCCTGAACAAGACCTGCCTATGATTGCAGGAATAGAGACCCTAGCGAGAGGAGGAAGGCCTCCAAACTCTCCAGAAACAAAGCGGCATTCTGAGTATCCAACCTAAAATCCATCATATCAATCCATAAAGCTATCGACATTGTCTAGAATATATAACCACACTAGCCCCTAAGGCCTTATCACCTCAAGTTACTGATCTAAATCTTACATAGACTTTCAATCAGAACCAACAAAGAAAACAAATATTGAAAAACCTAAAATTAACAAAAAGTCAAATTATATTTCAAAACCACTCAGTGTCATGGTGCATTCCCACATGGGACAACATTTACCCAACTCACTGAGGTTGGGTCCCCTGTCACCTTTTCTCTCCTTGTTGAGAGAACTGCCAATGTCAAACTATATCTGACTGTGTGTTTGGATGACACTTGTCTACTTTGGTTTGCTACTCTTTTCTGCTTACTGTTTAGTGGACATACGTAGGATTACCATATCCACCATGTTTTCGGGGCACATATAATTTTGTCATATTTTTCTTCATTGCCTAATTACTTAATCTTTTACACATTATGAATTCAACATACTATAGGGCAACCCTTTTCATGTGCTGCCCATCAATATCTATACATTATATGGATCGCTGAAAGCATGGTTGATCTGGTAATCCTAGATATACCATGATTTGTGGGATATTTCATGTAAAAGGTTGCCCTCTGCAAGTAATTAAATCGTCTGATAGTTTAACCACAAGCCTTAATGCAGATTCTGGATTATTAGCAAATTGCGCAGTACTTACCTTTTTGTATTTGTATTCACTGTTTGTATCACACAGCTTTTTTTTTTTTTTTTTTTTTGTAAATATGATTTTTATTGAGTGAAAGGTTCATAGTGAGACTCGCAGGTCTCCAGTATCAGTTGTATAAAGTAGTCAGGACACAACATGTGTCAAATCAGTATAAAGGAATAACATTGTACAATTTATAATACAGTTGGGCGCGCAGGCCCACAACATCGTTGGATTTGCAGGTCCCTAGTAAGTTTCTCTAAGTCATCATATTATTATTAGTTAACTGTTAGCTTCCACTATGTCGTTTTCATATTCTTATTCACACTTTAGCAATGCAGCATGTCTTTAGGACATAACAGTTCTCCCTGGGTTATCTGGACCCACATAGTAGTTTATTGCAGTAGGCAGTTCACAGTATGTGCAGGATAGAAACAGAGAGCGTACATTTGGGCCTGTGTGCCCACATTATTACTGAGCTCATATGTCCCTGTTTGACATAGGGTATCCCTGCTCAGCTAGGTGGGTCTAGAGCCAGTTATGTCGTGTACTATGTGTACTATCCGTGTCTAGCATAACTTTGCATGGCAATTACAGATTATGATAAACATAGTGTTATAGTGGTGAGCACGTCATCCGTGTTGTGGGACAGGTTGACCTGTCAATGAGATCGTTCCCTTGTCATGTCCGTGGATCCCCACCTCTCCGGTAGGTGATCCCGGAACATGGTAGGGTTGGGGGGGGGGGTAGGTACAGATAGGGAAGGAGGG
Source organism: Pelobates fuscus (assembly GCF_036172605.1). NCBI lineage: Eukaryota > Metazoa > Chordata > Amphibia > Anura > Pelobatidae > Pelobates > Pelobates fuscus. The sequence goes on from NC_086317.1 coordinate 263,720,702, forward strand.
ATGGGTCAGTCTTCGGTCCCTGTGTCAGTGGGTTGTGTGTCTCTAGGTGCATGTGCGGTCAGTAGGGTCTGAAATTCGGGTGTAGCGGTTGTCAGTATCCAGTGTGTCCATATATCTAGGTATGTCTGTTTTTGCGGGCCAGCCGCGTGCATGGTAAGGTCCTCTATGGCTCTGAGGTCTTCCATTTGGGCGAACCATTTGTGTATGGATGGGGTTTCTTGTTTCTTCCAGAACTGTGGGACTGTCTGTTTTGCAACGTTGAGGATTCGGATCGTGAGTGATTTTTTATACTTAGATATCGGGGTTGTCGTGTGGTGGAGTAGCATAGCTGCCGGTTCCAGTGGCGGCGGGTTATCTGAGAATCGGGATAGTATTGTGTGAATAGAGCGCCAGAAAGGCTGTATGAGGTCGCATTCCCACCATATGTGTATGAGTGTGCCAATTGTCTTGCCGCATCTCCAGCAGAGACGAGTCTCGCTAGTGTGTATGTGGTGTGCCGTGGCTGGCGTGTAGTACCACCGTGTGAGTAACTTGTAAGCTGTCTCTTGGCTTTTGCTAAAAACCGAACAGTGATGTATTATGTTGCACATCTTTTCCCATTCTTGGGTGCTGAAAGTTTGGTGTAGGGATGCTTCCCATTGCCCCATAAATTTAGGTAGTTCCCCTGGTGTTTGTGACTGGAGGAGGGAGTACAGGTGGGACACCCCGTGTGGTAGTGGATCTGGGTCTGTGCATAACCGTTCGAAAGCAGTGAGGTCTCTGGTCAGAGCTGCTCCTTGTGGGAGGAGTCTCACGTAACTGCGCAATTGTTCATATCTAAACTGTATGAGGAAGGGTTGAGAGGTCTCCCCGCACATCTCCGTCAGGTCCTTCAGTCCTCGTCTAGTGCAGACGTGTCTTAGTCGTGGTAGAGGGTCTCCCACGAGGGCCCGAAGGGCTCGCGGGTCTAGGCCCGGTGGGAAGTCCATGTTGTGTGTGAGAGGTAGCAGTGGGGATGGGTATGAGGAGAGGCCATGTCGGCCCATACTCCTTCTCCACACCGTCAGTGTGGCTTTGGTGTAGGCTGAGTATCTTCCCTCCCTCTCCTCCCCTTTCACGTTTAGCCATGGGAGAAGGGGGGCGGGTACGCCCGCCATGTCCTCCTCCGCCTTCTTCCAGGGTTTGGTGACCCCCATTTTGGACCACTCCGTAATGCGCTGTAGGTGACATGCTTTATAGTATAGTGTGAAGTCTGGCAGGGCTAGTCCCCCTTTGTCTTTAGGTTGCGTGAGTAGTGTGTATCTTAATCTAGGTCTCCTGCCATCCCACACATACGCCCCCATTGCCCCCCTGAGTGCCTTGAAGAAGGAGGTTGGGATCACTATGGGTATAGCTTGGAAGAGGTATAGCAACCTCGGCAAGAAATTCATTTTTACAACTTGTACTCTACCCAACCAGGATATGTGGGGGAAGGCCCACTCTCTTAGATCTTTTTGGAACTGGAGTAGTAGTGGGGCGAAGTTTGCAGCGTATAGATTTGCTGCCTTCGTCGTTAACCAGGTGCCAAGGTACCTTATTTTGTCTGGGGCCCATTGGAATGTGTGGCTCTGTTTTAGTCGGGTGGCCCTTTGTGTGGGCAGGTTTATGTTTAAGATACTGGATTTCGAGAAGTTGATTTTCAGTCCCGATATTAGCCCATACGTGTGGAAGGCCTGTAATAGATTTGGCAGAGAGACTTCGGGATTAGTTATAAAAAACAGTAGGTCATCTGCGTATGCGGCTATTTTGTGATGTGTATCTCCTGTATGGATTCCTTTGATGTCGGGGTGGTGTCTGATAGTGTTTAGAAAGGGTTCCAGGGCCAGGACAAACAACAATGGGGACAGGGGGCAACCCTGTCGAGTGCCATTATAGATTGGGAAGGCTTCCGTAAGTGCCCCGTTTACCAGGACATGCGCCGTCGGCTGGGAGTACAGGGCTTTGATCCAGCCCTGGAGGTGTGGTCCCATTCCCATGTGCGCTAACGTCTTGAACATATACTCCCAGCAGACCCGGTCAAAGGCCTTCTCCGCATCCGTGGACAGCAGGAGAAGGCCCCCGTCCACCCCCGTCGATCTATGCATGAGCGTGAGGGCTCGGATTGTATTATCCCTGGCTTCTCGTCCCATCACAAACCCCACCTGGTCCGCGTGGACCAGTCTGGGTATGTGCGTCTGGAGTCTGGTCGCCAGGACTTTTGCCAGCATTTTAATGTCATTATTTATGAGGGAGATAGGGCGGTAGCTTCCGCATTGCTCTCTATCTTTGCCCTCTTTAGGGATTATGGTAATATGCGCCGTCAATGTTTGCTTGGGGATGTCATGTCCCTCCCTTTATTTTGTTGAACATGGCCAGTAACGGGGGATAGAGGACGTCTGCATATCTCTTGTAATATTTAATGGGTAGTCCGTCCGGGCCTGGGCTCTTCCCCATTTTAGAGTGTTTGATCGCTAAGGCTAACTCCTCTGTGGTTATGGGTTCCTCTAGTTGATTCACCGCAGTTGTCGGTAAGCTAGGGAGTGCGTGAGATTGGAGGTAGTCGTCTATGGAGGAGTGGAGCTTGTGGGTGTGTGTTGTGGATTGTGGTCTCGGTATAGAATACAACTCTGCGTAGTATGCTCTGATAACCTCTTGTATTTTTGTGGGGTGTCTGTGTAGGGTCCCACCCTTGTCTCGTATGCGGTCAATGTATGTGGCCTGGCGTTTTTTATTAATCATGCGTGCTAGGAGTTTCCCACTTTTATTACCGTTTATGGCAAAAAATGCCCTATGCCGCAGAACCTCTCTATGATGTTGGGATTGTATAAGTGAAGACAGTTCCCTCCGTAGGGAGAGGAGCGATGCCTGATGTGTGGGGAGTTGGGTGCGTTTATTAAGGGTGTCTAGGTGTTGTATTTCGGTTAGTATTGTGGTCATCCGTGCCTCCCTCCGTCTCTTTAGTAGGGTGCTTTTTTGAATGAAATGTCCTCTGACTACACTCTTGTGGGCTTCCCATCGTATGGTGGGAGAAGTCTGATCGTTATTGTGTGTGAAGTAGTCTTGTAATGTCGTTTCTATCTCTGTTGCTACCTCATGATTAGCAAGTAAGGCTTCGTTCAGTCTCCACTTGGAAACCTTCGGCCGGAAGAGGGGGGATTTCAGAGTGATGGTCACCGGCGCGTGGTCTGACCACGACGCGGTACCTTGTTCGGCTTTGAGCACCAGTGGAAGGTGGTACTGTGTCATGAAGAGGTAGTCGATTCGGGTGTACGAATTGTGGGGATGGGAGTAAAAGGTGTAGTCCCTTTCGTCTGGATGTAGTGCTCTCCAACTATCTACCAGTTGTGCCTTGGCCAATAAGGTTTTGATCGCTGTGATATGTTGTGTAGGTATATGGGAGTGTCCTAGGGAGGAATCCCATTTAGGGTCCAGGGCCACATTTAGGTCTCCCCCTAGTATCATGACGCCCTCTGTGAAGCGCTGGAGGGTGCGAAGTACCCGAGCTATAAAGCGGTATTGGTGACGATTTGGGACGTATATGTTAGCGAACGTGTATACCGCGCCCGCTATCTCCCCTTTAATAAACGTGTAGCGGCCTTCTGGGTCTGTCAGCACTCCTGACTCTTTAAATGGGACATGTTTGTGTATGAGAATTGCCGTACCTCTAGATTTGCCTCCCTGGAAGTCGCTGTAGTAGCCTATGGGGTAGTGGTGGTTGGTCAGTGTGGGTCTCGACCCTTCTCTGAAGTGGGTCTCTTGGAGGAATACTATCGATGCCTTATGGGATAGGAACTCTCTCATGGCACCCGACCTTTTTTCGGGTTTATTTAGGCCTCTGGCATTAAGGGATAGTATCGTGATAGGTGCTGGGGCAATAGACATGGTCAGTGTCTTATAGTCGGATGTGGTTGTGATCTGTCACGTCAGTCAAGGGATCTAAGAGTAGGACTGGGATAGGGTATGGGAAAGTGTGGGGCAACCGGGAGGGGGAAGGTCTGGGGCTGTGTTACACAGTCCCGAAAGAATAACCGCTGTGTGTAGCGATTTCGGAGAAGAGCGTCGGGGGGCAGTAAAACTCCCTCTCCACTAAGGGGGTGGAGGGGTACCGCTCACCTGAGTCTCGTCGCTCGCTCCGGTAGGGTCGTCGAAGGAGTCCAAGAATTCCTAAGTGGGCAAAGCCCAGGGGACCAAGTGCGCTCGCAAATCGGTCGTCGCAGACCACCGTGGTCTCTCGGGGCTCCACCCAGTCAGGAACTTCCGTCTCCCCGACTTATGGCTCGGTCCATCTAAAATGTAACATATGTGTTAACCTCACCAAAAGTAACGGTAATTAAACATGGTATGTAGCCATAACATAAACAATATAATTTAACATAACATAACATAACCCCCTGTGTACCTCGTCTGAGTGGGCCAGTGACAGGCTCGTCTACCTACCCCCCTCCCTTCCCTTTTCCCCTTTGATCTCCCCCCCCCACCTCCCCCTCCCCCCGACTACGAGCATCAATTCTTGATATAAGAGTTTTACCCCCTATTAGAATCCAATAACTACCCTCGGGATGGTTCAAGACTTTGCTCGCCCTCCTCCCCTCTCCCAGCGAGAAGCCCGGTGTAGTGCTTGCCCCTTTCCACTGTTACAGGTATTCCCTCTGGGTTCTAGTGGTCCCAGCGCCACCCACCCCCCTCCCTCCCTTCTGATCCTAGCCCAGGCAGTACTTGCTGTGAAAAAAGGGGGGGGTAACCGGGCATTCAGTCCGTGGTAGTGTGCCAGTTGAGTGTCCTTAATTTCAGGAGCGTGCATGTTCCTTGCATCTGTAGGAGGTGGGGGAGATAAACAAACATAAGGCACAGGGTCAGAGTGTCACTGGGGTCCAGAAGCATAGAAAGTACAATTATGGGGGTCTCAACATTTCCGTGTAGTCAAAGCAATTCACTGCAGCTGGTATTTGTCTGATAGTCTGTCTTGCTGGGGGTATGGTCTCAAGAATGAGGAGACCCGCGGTGTTCAGTTAGGCGTCCCCGCCGGTCTGATCGTTTGTGTGCGGGGGGGTCTGATTCGTTGAGGCCTGGGGCCTGTGCCCTGTTGCCTGGGGCCGAAGGCGTAAAAGTTCAGTGGATTCGGCCATTGCAGTGACTCTGGTGGCAGGTGGAGCTCCCTCTGGAGTGCTGCGGCGTCTTCTTCACTTTGGACCGTAAAGGGGCCATTGGGCGTTGCGACTTGTAGGCCCGTGGGGAAGCACCAACGGTACCTCATGTTAGCTGTTTGTAGTTGTCTTGTTAGAGGTTTCATCGCCCTCCTGAATGTTAAGGTTGCAGGGGATAGGTCTGGAAACAAATGTACTTCTGAGCCCTCTAGTAGTATTTTGTCAGCGCCCCTAGCCTTGCGGAGGATCTCCTCCTTTAGGGGAAAGCTCTCCAGGCAGCAGATGATGTCTCTGGCTGGGCCTTCTGGGGGACCCGGAGGCCTCATTGCGCGGTGTGCTCGCACAAATTGTATGGGTGTCTGGAGTGGCCGGACAAGTAGTTTATTGAATAACTCAGATAGCGTGGTCTGTATCGGTGTTCTCTTGTCCAGTTCCTCGGGTACCCCTCTTAAGCGTATGTTTTGTCTCCTTCCCCTGTTGTCTAAATCTTCTATGTGTAACGCCATTTGCTGTAGTACCTTATTTTGGGTTTGCAGTCTGTCTGTGTTCGCCGTCTGAGCTGCCGCCATGTGGTCGCTGTCTGCTTCCAGCTGGGCCACTTTCTGGCTTAGGCCTTGAATCTCTTCACGCAAGGCATGTAGTTCAGAGGTTATGGAGTTGCGAAGTTCGGCATTCGCCGTCTTCAAGTCTGCCTTTGTGGGTAATTGTTGTAGCATCGAGATCAGCTCCGGTGTGAGCGTGGGAGAGACCTCACGTGTCAGCTCTCCCTGCGGTGAGTGCGGGCGGGAAAGGCCGGAGGCTGTGGAGTCGCTCGAGGCCTGTTGGTCTAGGTCCGCCTGTGGCACCAAGAAGTGCTTCACTGATGGGGTCGGGTTTCCTTTCGGTGTGTCCACTGACCGCTGGGCATTTGATGTGCGGTGAGTTTTCCCCATTTTGGGTGTTAGGCTGTGCTATCGGTGAGGTATTGTGCAGAGCCTGCGGGGAGCTCACGGATTAGGCTGCCATCTTCTCGGACCTCCAAGCCACGCCCCCCTCACACAGCTTTTTTTACAATGCTGCCGCCCATCCCATGTGTTCCCTATTAAGGGTTGATAAGTATATAGGGGTGTATATAAAAAAAAAAATACCCCTCTCTGTCTCATTAGAGATATCTTTGCCAGAAGCTCAAGGAAGCAAGGTGAAAGGTCAGTGTAGGACCCGCCTAGGGGGGTCTGCCTTGACGTTGGCTGGAGGGCATTCCTTCCAATGGCCATTGGAGTAACTAAATGACCTCTATTTGTTTAAATATACATAGGTATTAAGGAGAGTGCAGGTAACTTTTTCTTTTGTTTTTACTGTATGCACTCACATATGCTAACATTGTTATACCCTTAAAAAAGTCCACCTCTGCAAAGACTTATATAGATGTGCAATTACACGTGAATCTTTGATTTTATGTTATTATGCTTTGTGTTTGTGCGTCTGTCAGTGGTACAGGAAATATTGTTAAAGTAGAAGGGAGAATTCATTCTGATAAATATCTGCAAATCCTGGAAGCTAATGTCCCATAGCAAGTGAAGAAACTCATGAAAAAGGGAGGAATATTGCATCAAGATAATGATCCAAAACACAGCTCCAAATCAGCCTTGAACATCCTAAAAAAATGATAGATTAAGGTCTTGAAATAACCTTCACAGTACCCAGACTTGAAAATTATTAAAATCTCCAGGTTGGTCTCAAACATACAGTGCATAAGGCAACCTAAAAATATTTCTGAACTAGAAGTATTTTGTAAAGTTGGGAAGGTGTTTCCTAAAGCAAAGACAAAATTTACACAACCTATTTGGAGGATGAGATTCCTGTCAAATGAGCTGTATGTAAGCACCCATACAAACTTTCCCCATCAAGCATCATTAGACGCACTCATGCTATGTTAGTGCACTGGGACCCTGCAGTAAGAGGGCTCCATGCAAGCCCTGCCCTCAGTGGGCTGGCTTAAGTGATGGACATGCATCCTGGTGTGCATACGCACCAGTGACCTGCCAATAATTCGGCATGGCTTTCAAGAGCTGTTTAGCTACTTTGGGGCCATGGCTAGTGATGTAACCGTGTTACTGGTCCGCCCCCTTTACCTCCAACCCCAGCGTACCAATTCACTGGATGCCAGAATTGAGAGGTATGACTGATAAGGTGCCTCAAGTTTTGCACATGTCATAATCACTGGTACATTTTTTTAAAAAATCAGTTTAGCAAATAGATAGCTATTGTTGATTGAAATGTGCAGTAAATGTAGAGTGTAACGTTTGTTGTATTTTTCACTGACGAGAGAGTGTTAACTTCTTTTCACACATGTTATTTTAGAGGTGCCCAAACATTTGCATACAACTGTATAAATGTTTATCTCAAACTTAGCCTTCACTTTCTGAGATATTAACTGAATATACTAAATTTAAATATCTACATGTTCCCAAATTATTTGTCCAATACACAACAATATTAATGATATTTTAATCAGAAGAACAAATCTAGATATCTAGATTTATCGGTTGTCAACAAGACTATAACTACCCAGCATCTGCTCCTGCATGTGACCTGTGATATACCACAGGTTCCTTTACTGACAGCAAAGCAAAAGAAGATGTGGTGTGAAACAGCAGCTCATATATTAAAAGTGGTAATAAAATCTCTGATTTTTACAATCTCACCCAAAGTGTAAAGAATGCTACTGTATATATTAACCTCTTTTAATTTGGTGTGATGAAAGGTTTGTTCAGTAAGTGTTGTGGCAAACAAACATAGAAGTTATGTCTCTCCTGCTTCTATTTATAAAAGCTCAAAACCCAATATCAGACTTGTGCAGGGTGAAAAAATTAAGTTTTTAACCACTTCGGCTGAAAAACGACATATTTTCCACTGTTCGGTTTGACCAAAATTTCAGTACCCCAAAAATTTAGTATGGCAATTTGGGCCGCTACAAAAGCAGGAAAAAGGCTGCACATGACTATGCAGGCACACAAAAACTGCACAATTTTTGTCTGGCCTAATAGGTATGCAATATTAGTTTTTTTTTGCAATGCCAATTCCGTGTTACCAAAATTAGATTATTTTATATCTGTATTAATAAAAAATAGGATGTAAGAGAACTTAGTTTTATAATAATTGATCGTAACGGTAAACAGGAGTAATTTCAATAAAAAAAAATAGGGGATTTGTACAAAAAGTAAAAAAAAAAAGAAGTCAGTTGGCAATTGAACACTTACTCAACTCTTCCACCCTGGCTAGAATAAATCTTCCCAAAGCACACACAGAGGCACAGAAGCACACTGCAAATCAAAGCTGTCTTTTACTAGAAAAAAAAAAATTACAAATATTTTGAAATCAATAAAGCTATTATAAATCAGTGAATCAAAATGGGTGTAAGTGGCATTAGCCGCAGTACATAGCAGGGCCGGATTAACATAGGGGCTGATGGAGCTGCAGCTCCAGGCCCAGGCCCATGGAATAGGCCCATTGGTTTTAAAAAAAAAAAAAACATTTTTTTTTTTTACATTTTTTTTTTTTTTACACACTACTCTTAGGGTTGCCAGGTATTTCTCATGTATTTCTTAGGGTTGCCAGGTATTTCTCAGAAGTATTTCTCAGGTATTTGAGGCTGCCTAGCCGGTGCCGGTATTGCAGTAATACCGGCAATACAAATGTCTGTCTCAGTATAAACATAGTTTATTCTGCAATACCAGCGCCGGCCAGTAGGGGTCGCTGTTTGTGTGGAGAGAGGCAGTGATAAGAAGTTACGGCATCTCCCTCCCTGCATCTCTCTACTCACTGATCCGCGGGGACCAGTTCTGCACAGAGAGTCCAGACAGCAGCTCCGAGACATGGGGACGCTGAGACATTGGGACACTGGGTAACATGGGGACCCTGAGCATGGACGTCCGCAGGAATTTTTCCGGGGGGGGAGGGGGGACATAATTGTAATGACATCCATGCTTGGCCCCTTTTTGACAGTGTCATGAAAGGGAAGGAGCATAGTCATTTTCACATAAAGCCAGGGTGAATAGCGTTTTCACAACTATGGTGTCAGGAATATATGTTTGTATTCCTTACACTATAGTGTTCCTTTCATCAAATTACAGGAACATTCTGGTCACCATAACAACTTTATCTAAATGAAAATGATGTGATGCAAGGAGGCCCCTGGGTGCTCTTTCTTTGAAGGGGTTAAACCGCTCTCAAATGGTTTACCCCCAAAGGCTTCCTTCAGCTCCAGATCTCCAGGTCGCTCAGTGGTATTCAACTTCTGAAACAGAGTGTCAGGAAGTGCAGATTGACGTCAGGCATGGGTGCTGCAGATTGGCTAGAGTGGTCAGCTGACCCTCTAAGCCAATCGCTAGTTCCCGATTCATAAAAATGTTTTACGTTTTTATGAATGGGGAGCTACTGATTGGCGTAGAGTGCTAGCTGACCCATCTAGCCAATCAGCGGCACCCCTACCCAGCGGCCCTCTGTGTTTCCTGACACTCAGTAAATAAAAGTGAACACATTAACACTGATATTGTTTGTTTTTACCTGGAGAGATGAGAAGGTGATGATGTGGTAACGATGTGGTAATGATGTGGTGTCCAGAATGAAGTGCTCCAATCTCATTTTCTTCTCCTTCATTTGACACAGTCTTCTTTGCCTTCTGAGGCTCCTTCTGCTCCTTTACCTTTCTGCTACTTTCTGCTTATTTTGCGCCCTTCTGCTCTCTTTCTGATCCCTTTCTGCTCCTTGATGGCCCTTCCTGCTTCTTGATGGCCCTTCCTGCTTCTTGCATACCCTTCCTGCTTCTTACTGCCCTTCCTGCTTCTTTCTGCCCCTTCCAGCTTCTTGCAGCCCCTTGCTGATCCTTTCTGTTCCTTCTGATTCTTCCTGCCCCTTCCTGCTCCTTGCTGCCCCTTCCTGCTCCTTGCAGACCCTCCCTGCTCCCTCTTCCTACTCCTTGCTGCCTCTTCCTACTCCTTGCTGCCCCTTCCTGCTCCTTGCTGCCCCTTCCTGCTCCTTGCTGTCCCTTCCTGCTCCTTGCTGCCCCTTCCTGCTCCTTGCTGCCCCTCCCTGCTCCTTGCTGCCCCTTCCTGCTCCTTGCTGCCTCTTCCTACTCCTTGCTGCCTCTTCCTACTCCTTGCTGACCCCTCTTGCTCCTTGCAGACCCTTCCTACTCCTTGCAGACCGTCCCTACCCCTTCCTGCTGCCCCTTCCTATTCCTTGCTGACCCCTCCTGCCTCTTGCAGACCCTTTCTGCTCCTTGCTGACCCCTCCTGCTCCTTGCTGCTCCTTCTACTTTACCCTCCTGTTCCTTGAAAACCTTTCGACCCCTTCCTGCTTCTTGCTGCCCCTTTCTATTCCTTGCTGGCCCCTCCTGCCCCTTGCAGAACCTTTCTGCTCCTTCTACTTTACCTTCCTCTATGCGGTCTCCCCCACCCCCCATCCCTCACTTACCTGCTCTGTAGGCTGCCTCTGTGCTGCTCCCCTGCGGTTTCAGTCATGAGAGAGAGGCAGGGATGTAGCTTCCTGCCTTTCTCCATTCACAGCGCCACCTACTGGCCAGCGCTGGTATTGCACTGTATTCTCACACTAAAACGAAAAATAGCAGCACAAGCTGAAAAATCCGGGGGGGCCAAGTACCCCCTTTACCCCCCCATTCGGATGCCCATGACCCTGAGACACTAGGGACACAGTGGCCCCATGTCTCCCAGTGGCCCCTAGTCTGTGTCCCCATGTCTCCCAGCCACTGTCCCTAGTGTCTCAGTGTCCCCATGTCTCCCAGTGTCCCCATGTCTCTAAGTGTCCCCTAGTGTCCTAGTGACATCAGGACACATGGAGACATGAGGACACAGACTCTAAGGGACACTGGGAGACATGGGGATACAAACACTAGGGGACACTGGGCGACATGGGGACACTGAGAGGCATGGAGACACAGGGAGACATGGGGACACTGGGCGACTGAGACATAGGAGACATGGCAGTGTTCCCATGTCTCCCAGCCAGTGTCCCTAGTATCTCAGTATCGCCATGTGTCCCTGGTGTCTCTCAGTGTCTGTAGTGTGCCAGTGTCCCTAGTGTCTCAGTGTTCCCTAGACTCCAAAAGTCCCCTAGTCTCCCAATGTCTCTGTGTCCCCATGTCTCCTAGTGTCTCAGTGTCCCCTAGTATAAAAGAAAAAATCTCAGGCACTCAATGTGATAGATTTAGGCAGGTTTATTGGACACCGCAACGTTTCGACCTGTACCCAGGTCTTTATCAAGTCTCCAATGTCCCCTATGTATCAGTGTCCCCTATGTATCAGTGTCTCAGTGCCCGATGTCTCTCAGTGCCCATAGTGTCTCTGTGCCCGTAGTGTCTCTGTGCCCGTAGTGTCTCTGTGCCCGTAGTGTCTCAGTGTCCCCTAGTATAAAAGAAAAAATCTCAGGCACTCACTGTGATAGCTTTAAGCAGGTTTATTGGACACCACAACATTTTGACCTGTACCCAGGTTTTTATCAAGTCTCCAGTGTCCCCTATATATCACAGTATTTCAGTGCCCCATGTCTCCCTGTGTCCCCTCGTGTCTGTCACCCAGTGTCCCCAAGAGTCTCAGATTTCCCAGGTCTCCCAGTGTTCCCTAGTATCTGTGTTCCCATGTCTCCCAGTGTCCCAATGTCTCTCAATGTCCCCTAGTGACATGGGGACACTAGGAGACATGAGGACACAAACACTAAGGGACTGGGAGACATAGGGACACAGACATTCCCCCTTTTTGTGTATGTTCGCCCTTTCGGACGTTCTGGTTATGTGATTTGTGTCAGTAGCCCACCCTTTTACCGCATCCATAGACTTCCTGCTTTACTGGACACTGCTGTTAGGGGGTATGGGTTTACTTGAAAGATGAAAGCATGAGATTAGCAAAGGGTATGTGTTTTCTCATAGTTGCATCCTATGAGTTTCCCTACAGCATCATCTCCATCAGATACATGACGCTTAGGAGGTAGGACTGTTTTAGTGTTTTTGGTCAATAAGATTTTGTAATTAGGCCCATCATAATTATCAGCACCAGGCCCACTGGGCTCTTAATCCGGCCCTGGTACATAGGCAGAACAATTGTTTTTCTATATTTTCGCTTTCACTTTCAAAATGTATCTGAATTTTGTTTTGTACGAATTTGAGAATAAAAAAAAATCAAAACAAATGTTTCACCCATGAAAATCTCTATTATATTTTACAGTACTCGGATAGGTGTCTGTTCCTGCCGTTTGGTTCACAGGCCAAGAAAAAGTAACCAATAAAGAAAAAAAAGAGGAGACAAAATCTCTATCTCCTTTTTCCCCTCTATTGGTTTCTTTACGCTTGATCTGTTAATAAAATCAACATTCGATGATGGTCCCCTAACCACCAATCATCTTCTATTCCATTAATCTATCTATTATCTATTCCATCTCTTTTTATTATGCTATGGGTAGGCTTTCATAATCATGGCTCAAAACAAAGAAAACAGAGATGCTCGTCCATTGCGTAGTTTGTTTGGTTCATAATTCAATTACATTTAGTCCCTGAATTTGGAAATTTGAACACCTGATTGGCCCACATTTGGATAAAATGCATCTTATAACTCAACAAATCTCAGAGTCTTGTAACAAATATATCCTAATCTCCCACATTCCTATGTCACAAGTAAATATTAGCCATGCAGGGTGCAGGAAAGTTGACACATCCGTGTATACAACAAAGGTTCTGCAGCTAACAATAAAGAGGATTATTTTTCCAACAAGTTTACAAGCTAGAAAATACACATGGACCATATCTTGTTCACATAAAGAAATGAATTCTTAGTCACATGACTGAGAGCTCTTTGGTTAAATTTAAATCATTCACTTTCTTAAAGGTGGACTCCTCATCATGTAAAACATATGTAAATATTTATTACTTTTTAAATAGCTGTCCGTGGGCTAGTACTAGCCCAAAATGCACCTTAACAAATATTAGTCTTTTTCTAACAAACTCTTCACTTTATCACAAATGTAGGATTGGTCCTTGTTATTTATTAAAGGGCAGTGTGTTATGTGCTGCCTTCTCTGCACAAAGGCAGTTTACAATTTTTTTTTATATCATGGAAACAAACGTAATCCAAAAGAATTTGGATTCTGAAGGCCTAAAGCCATCTATAGGTATTGTGGCCCGCCAGTGAGGAGTGCTCTTCAGTAATTTGTTAAACCTTTGTAGACTTCCTGAATTTGAGAGACGACCAGTGTAATTCTACAATGTGGACATCCATTGTCCATGAATCATGCATGCTGCAGTGTTCTGCATAGCTTCCAGGGGTGAAATAAGGTTCTAAGGAATCCTAATATTAAATGGATTATTTTGGTCAAGCTGCAACAGTGCATGGGATTTTATGGTACTTTTCATGTGCTTGTGTAAGAAATGGGGTGTTTTTAAAAATGATATTTTCTATTTTAATATATTGACATATGTTTTGTGAAGGTCATTTGTGTAATAAGCTATCTGGTTTCACAATGGAATTCCATTTACATTTTAAATTAGGTTGTCATCAATGGGTACAAAGAATACAAATCTTTACTATAAAGGTTTCAAGGGTCATGTTATCAGGAGATCAGAAGTTCAGAGTAATTAATATCTAGGTGTAACCATGAAGTTTGTGTTTTCCCAAGCCATCCTGTCCAATCTACCCAGAAACCAACCCTAACTGGTCACTTTTTACAGAGTGTTGTAGTGTAACTGGAGGGAATAGATCAAAGAAAAGGACTTGTGTAAAGATGAAACTCTCTGTGAAAAGAGGGCAGGATAAACCACTTTTGGGAGGGAAAAGAAATTCTTGGACTGCAAGAACCAGCCTTTAAAATAACAACAGCCAAGGAGGTTGGGCTCCTCTCCTCTCTTTCTTTCTTTTGGAGAGGACAGCGCAGCAAGCACCGGTGCCATGGTGAACTGAAAGAGAGACTATCCCAGACCACCCAAGATAAGGGCGCAAGGGGAAGATCTTTATTTAAATTTCTAAGTATTGCCCTTTTACTATGTATCTTTTGATTATGTACTGGATATGCTTACAATATGTAATGTGTATATCCTTATAAAATCTGTAACAGTATTGTAACGGACCGTTTCAGCATAAAAGGGGAAAAATCCGTTTAGGCGATAATCCCCTTTTCTAGAGACAGGCACAGCTACTGCAGAACACCAAACTCCCGATCAGGATACGAAATAACACTCCGAACTGGAACAGCTGAACAAGAAAAGCATACAATCCGCTTACACTCTTGGCAGTCAGCTTACAATCCAATTCCCCCCAAGAACGAGACGACACTTCATTTTGAGGGTTAAGCAGGAACTGAGGACTGGGACACCCAGTCTGGCTTTTATTACAAACAAGTACATACAGGACACTCCCAGGGGGAGGATGAAATTAACCAATCACAGGGATGTACCTCCCACACATTTCCTCCCCTTAGATTAACAGTTAAACCAATTATTACATACAATAAAAATACAGTTTTTACACACACACTGTAACTTTAAAACCATACATTCAATTTCAATAGTTGCATATTCAGACTCAGCATACATCAAACATAAACCCTTCCAAAAATCAGCCAAATCCCTGCAGTGGATCAAAAGTTAGCTGGAAGTCCTTTATGACCGACCGCAAGCACAATTTCATGCCCAAAACAGTTCCATAGATTTGGGCTGTGCGGTCGGTCAATTTCATGCCGAAAAAACGACTAAGTCCCATTTCGAACGGGACTCTGGAGCTGCAAGTTCCGTATGGGAGAAGGTAAGGGTCAGCGGTGTTCGGCAGAATGTGTAGCCGATTTTAGTTCCACAGAATCTTTAGCATACACCGCTGACCGCGTTCGACTGAACAAAGATGGCCGCCGCCATGTGCAATTAACCGGCAGTAACCTCACAGCCTGGGAGGTAAATTGCCTGCACACTTTAGCTTCTGGGTGGTCCGCCTGTGTGGTACTTGGTTCAGTAAGCCCTATTTACTGAACCAAGTGGGGGAAAGCCAGGAACAAGTTATTTTACAGGTCTGGGGACATAGTCTTAAAGGGGCATTGTTCACCAAAGTCACAATATGTCCCCAGACGGTTCTTAAAGGGCCATACACACCAATAAAAGTCCATACGTTTTCAGGGGCCATAGTCTTAAAGGGTATTGTTACCCAAAGTCTCAATAGGTCCCCAGACAGTTCTTAAAGGGCCAGCAGCAGTACAATAAAATACCATTCACTGTACTTAAAGGGCCAGCAGTCGCACGATAAAATACAATATGCCCCAAATATGTCCAGGGGCCATAGTCGCAGGGCAGGAGGCTAGCAACCAGGCTTCTCCAGTTCACAGTGGCGAAGTTGGTTTCGCCACAATTCTCCCCTTTTCCAATTAGACTAACAGGGTATCTGACCTCCTGCCGGTCAGTGCCCTGGTTAGTCCAGCAACCCACCCACAAAACAGAAATAGTAGAGCAGCCCACCCACAATAAGTAGTTACTACACCTGGGTGAGGGAGGATCTTGTCCGGGTTCAGGTGCCTCACCACGGCTGTGTGGGGGGCTGGTAGGCTGCCTTGGTGGGTTGCTGAGGGGCCAGAGACCAGCGGTACTCTGTCCTGTTGCCAGCACTACCACGGGAGTAGTCTGGTTGGCGCCTGGTTGCTGGAGACCGACTGTCTCCCCTTTAGATATATCGCTCTGTGGCTGGGGGACAGGACCGACCGTCCCTACCCCTGGTGCTGTAAGTGCAGAGACTACGGTCCCATCTGCACAGATGTGGGGCTTAACATCTCCCCTTGGTGGGTTAGGCTGCCGCTGGAGAGAGGGTGTAACAAGCTCCTCTCTCTGGACGGTAAACTGCCGCTGGGGAGGGGGGTCAGCAGGCTCCTCTCCCTGCCACTCTCTCTGCTGGTGGAAAGGGGGACCAGCTGTCTCCCCTTTCATTCTCTTGTCCGGCTGCTGGGGTGCGAGACTGACTGTCTCTGCTCCCTGCAGAACACACTGCCGCTGGGGAGGATGGACGACACCATCAGCTCCCTGGGGTACACACTGCCGCTGGGGAGGAAGGGCGACACCTTCTGCTCCCTGGGACACGCACTGCCGCTGGGGGGGAAGGACTGCACCTTCTGCTCCCTGGGACAGACACTGCCGCTGGGGAGGATGGACGACACCATCAGCTCCCTGGGGCACACACTGCCGCTGGGGAGGGAGGACGCTGCTCTCCTCTCCCTTCGCTTCACACTGCCTTCTTGGCATATCACTTTGCTGCTGGGGGGCAGGAACAACAACCTCTGCCCCCTGTAACTCAGCCTGCCGCTGGGGAGGAAGGACTGCACCTTCGGCTCCCTGGGACACACACGGCTGCTGGGGAGGATGGACGACACCATCAGCTCCCTGGGGCACACACTGCCGCTGGGGAGGGAGGACGCTGCTCTCCTCTCCCTTCGCTTCACACTGCCTTCTTGGCATATCACTTTGCTGCTGGGGGGCAGGAACAACAACCTCTGCCCCCTGTAACTCAGCCTGCCGCTGGGGAGGAAGGACTGCACCTTCGGCTCCCTGGGACACACACGGCTGCTGGGGAGGATGGACGACACCATCAGCTCCCTGGGGCACACACTGCCGCTGGGGAGGGAGGACGCTGCTCTCCTCTCCCTTCACTTCACACTGCCTTCTTGGCATATCACTTTGCTGCTGGGGGGCAGGAACAACTACCTCTGCCCCCTGTAACTCAGCCTGCCGCTGGGGAGGAAGGACTGCACCTTCGGCTCCCTGGGACACACACGGCCGTTGGGGAGGATGGACGACACCATCAGCTCCCTGGGTTACACACTGCCGCTGGGGAGGAAGGACTGCAAACCCCCTGGCCCTCTCTGATTCCCACGGCAAGTACTCTCGCACTGCTTTCTTCACACGCTGTACTATATCCTCTGAGAGGTTGGGTCCGCATAAAGCCAATATCGCGGTGACCTCTCTGTCATACGCCTCTTGAGTGTAGCTGGGTGCCATGCTTGCTCTGCTGCAGTTGGTTCCTTGAAGATAGGGGCGCTGTACGGGTACTGGCGTTGCCCTCACTTTGTAATCCAGGAATGGTGTTGTCTGTAGCTGTCCCTCTGGTTGTAGGAACGATCCCGCCGCTTGCCACCAATTGTAACGGACCGTTTCAGCATAAAAGGGGAAAAATCCGTTTAGGCGATAATCCCCTTTTCTAGAGACAGGCACAGCTACTGCAGAACACCAAACTCCCGATCTGGATATGAAATAACACTCCGAACTGGAACAGCTGAACAAGAAAAGCATACAATCCGCTTACACTCTTGGCAGTCAGCTTACAATCCAATTCCCCCCAAG
The DNA here is from genome assembly GCF_036172605.1 of Pelobates fuscus. Classification (NCBI taxonomy): domain Eukaryota; kingdom Metazoa; phylum Chordata; class Amphibia; order Anura; family Pelobatidae; genus Pelobates; species Pelobates fuscus. The sequence goes on from NC_086317.1 coordinate 263,738,192, forward strand.
AACGAGACGACACTTCATTTTGAGGGTTAAGCAGGAACTGAGGACTGGGACACCCAGTCTGGCTTTTATTACAAACAAGTACATACAGGACACTCCCAGGGGGAGGATGAAATTAACCAATCACAGGGATGTACCTCCCACACATTTCCTCCCCTTAGATTAACAGTTAAACCAATTATTACATACAATAAAAATACAGTTTTTACACACACACTGTAACTTTAAAACCATACATTCAATTTCAATAAAAGACGACACCATCAGCTCCCTGGGGCACACACTGCCGCTGGGGAGGGAGGACGCTGCTCTCCTCTCCCTTCGCTTCACACTGCCTTCTTGGCATATCACTTTGCTGCTGGGGGGCAGGAACAACAACCTCTGCCCCCTGTAACTCAGCCTGCCGCTGGGGAGGAAGGACTGCACCTTCGGCTCCCTGGGACACACACGGCTGCTGGGGAGGATGGACGACACCATCAGCTCCCTGGGGCACACACTGCCGCTGGGGAGGGAGGACGCTGCTCTCCTCTCCCTTCACTTCACACTGCCTTCTTGGCATATCACTTTGCTGCTGGGGGGCAGGAACAACTACCTCTGCCCCCTGTAACTCAGCCTGCCGCTGGGGAGGAAGGACTGCACCTTCGGCTCCCTGGGACACACACGGCCGTTGGGGAGGATGGACGACACCATCAGCTCCCTGGGTTACACACTGCCGCTGGGGAGGAAGGACTGCAAACCCCCTGGCCCTCTCTGATTCCCACGGCAAGTACTCTCGCACTGCTTTCTTCACACGCTGTACTATATCCTCTGAGAGGTTGGGTCCGCATAAAGCCAATATCGCGGTGACCTCTCTGTCATACGCCTCTTGAGTGTAACTGGGTGCCATGCTTGCTCTGCTGCAGTTGGTTCCTTGAAGATAGGGGCGCTGTACGGGTACTGGCGTTGCCCTCACTTTGTAATCCAGGAATGGTGTTGTCTGTAGCTGTCCCTCTGGTTGTAGGAACGATCCCGCCGCTTGCCACCAATTGTAACGGACCGTTTCAGCATAAAAGGGGAAAAATCAATTTAGGCGATAATCCCCTTTTCTAGAGACAGGCACAGCTACTGCAGAACACCAAACTCCCGATCTGGATACGAAATAACACTCCGAACTGGAACAGCTGAACAAGAAAAGCATACAATCCGCTTACACTCTTGGCAGTCAGCTTACAATCCAATTCCCCCCAAGAACGAGACGACACTTCATTTTGAGGGTTAAGCAGGAACTGAGGACTGGGACACCCAGTCTGGCTTTTATTACAAACAAGTACATACAGGACACTCCCAGGGGGAGGATGAAATTAACCAATCACAGGAATGTACCTCCCACACATTTCCTCCCCTTAGATTAACAGTTAAACCAATTATTACATACAATAAAAATACAGTTTTTACACACACACTGTAACTTTAAAACCATACATTCAATTTCAATAAAAGTTGCATATTCAGACTCAGCATACATCAAACATAAACCCTTCCAAAAATCAGCCAAATCCCTCCAGTGGATCAAAAGTTAGCTGGAAGTCCTTTATGACCGACCGCAAGCACAATTTCCTGCCCAAAACAATTCCATAGATTTGGGCTGTGCGGTCGGTCAATTTCATGCCGAAAAAACGACTAAGTCCCATTTCGAACGGGACTCTGGAGCTGCAAGTTCCGTATGGGAGAAGGTAAGGGTCAGCGGTGTTCGGCAGAATGTGTAGCCGATTTTAGTTCCACAGAATCTTTAGCATACACCGCTGACCGCGTTCGACTGAACAAAGATGGCCGCCGCCACGTGCAATTAACCGGCAGTAACCTCACAGCCTGGGAGGTAAATTGCCTGCACACTTTAGCTTCTGGGTGGTCCGCCTGTGTGGTACTTGGTTCAGTAAGCCCTATTTACTGAACCAAGTGGGGGAAAGCCAGGAACAAGTTATTTTACAGGTCTGGGGACATAGTCTTAAAGGGGCATTGTTCACCAAAGTCACAATATGTCCCCAGACGGTTCTTAAAGGGCCATACACACCAATAAAAGTCCATACATTTTCAGGGGCCATAGTCTTAAAGGGTATTGTTACCCAAAGTCTCAATAGGTCCCCAGACAGTTCTTAAAGGGCCAGCAGCAGTACAATAAAATACCATTCACTGTACTTAAAGGGCCAGCAGTCGCACGATAAAATACAATATGCCCCAAATATGTCCAGGGGCCATAGTCGCAGGGCAGGAGGCTAGCAACCAGGCTTCTCCAGTTCACAGTGGCGAAGTTGGTTTCGCCACAAGTATCCTAAATTAATATTTACAATACATTTTGTTATACACTTGTGTTTGTGTCTTATTTGTCACACATTCCCTAAAAGAATATCCTTGAAAGAGGGTCATGATTTCTTATACTTGGGGTCCACTAGTTGTAGAATATGTCATATGTTTATACCTGTTTGTAAAAATGGATTGCATGCTTTTACTACTTGTTGCTGACCTTAGTTTAGCAGTTATGTATGCTGGTGGGAGCAAGTCGTGATCATATGTTCATTATTATTAGTGCAATTATTTCAGCATTGAGCTTAAATAACGTTGCTATTATTGTTTTGTTGATGCCCTTGGATATGGCTGTGAATGCATGTGTTTTATAATCCTTCAATACTCCAATGTAGAGGTGCGTGTTGTCAAGGGATATGTAAAAGAATAGTGTTTTATCTGTGAAGAAGTCTGCAATAAGAAGTTTAATACAGATTTTAAACTGTACAGGTCACAGTGATTTTACCAGTACTGATCTGGTGGCATGTTTGGCCCTGGATCCTGATTTTCAAGCAGCTAGAATGTTGATATCTGCAAAGTGTTGTTGGAACCGGTTTGTGATGATGTTTTTTGTTTTATAATTTTAGCAATGAAAGGTAGGAAGGTGATGAGTTTAAACCTGGTAGGGTTATTTGGGATTACCATTTTTTCTTTATTCATTAAGATTTTGGTGATGCCTCTTTTACCAGTGTCAGCAGTAGTTCCTGGTTGATTATGGTAGTGTCAATACTATGTAATTGGAATTTAATGGCAGGTTTGCATTCTCTGTGGATGGAGGTTGTGACAAACTCCCCTTTCCAAGTGAGTTTGCCACGAGCTCCTGGAGGAGCCTGCTTGCCAGCCTCCTGCCCACAGACTATAGGCCCTGTAATATACACTGAAAAGTCTCTGTTTGTGTATTTGGACTATATGGTTCGAGAACCGAACAGCCGCACGATCCGGAGACCACCCTGAAGCTTGTTAAGCCAAATTGCTACTTTTGTAGTAATTTCCACCGCAGTGTTCTAAGTGTTTGTCTGGGTGGCCGCATTTCCTATGGACGACCATGAGGTGGTGGCTATCTTATTCACATGAAAACAGGCAGCTGTGTTTGGTCGTCGAGTTCATGGAACTATTTTCGAACACTGAAACTCCCGAACGCTTCCATGATCACCTGTGTTTTAACACTTAAGAAGACACTGTTCGGTGGAAACGTTCCCATGAACAAGGGGAACAAGCTTCAGGGTAAGACTCTTCAATGTGTTCAGTAGTTTGTTCGGTTTTTAAACTGCCGAACTAGATTGACCACAAGCCCTGATTCTCTGGAACTGTTTTCAAACTAACCTAATTGCATTCTACGAAGAAGTAAGTAGAAGTATAGATCAGGGTGTTGCAGTGGATGTGATCTAATTGGATTTTGCCAAGGCATTTGATACGATTCCTCACAATAGGTTAGTCTTCAAACTAAAAGAAATTGGTCTAGATGATTATTCTTGTTCTTGGGTAGAACATTGGCTTAAGGATAGAGTACAACGAGTTGTCATTAATGGTCAATTTTCAGGCTGGACAAAAGTGGTGTCCCTCAGGGTTCTGTTTTGGGACCACTTCAATTTAACATATTTATAAATGATCTTGAAATAGGCATTGAAAGCCATGTATCAGTGTTTGCAGATGACACAAACTTTGTAAAGTAATACAATGTGAGCAGGATATTGCTTTGCTGCAGAGGGATTTCAGATAGATTGGGGGACTGGGCACTAAAATGGCAGATAAAATTTAACGTAGAGAAATGCAAAGTTATGCACTTCGGGTTAAGAATGCACAAGCAATTTACACCCTAAATGGTAGTGAACTAGGGATAACCACACATGAGAAGGATTTGGGAATTGTTATAGACAACAAATTAGGCAGCGATATGCAATGTCAATCTGCAGTTGTTAAAGTAAGTAAGGTTTTGTCATGTATAAATAGGGGCATAAATTCTCGGGATGAAAATATAATTTTGCCTCTTTATAAATCGCTGATAAGACCACACCTTGAATATGCTGTGCAATTTTGGGTGCCTGTTCTAAAGAAAGATATCATGGCACTAGAAAAAGTCCAGAGACGAGCTACAAAATTGATAAAAGGAACGGAGCATTTTAGTGATGAAGAAAGGTTTAAAAAATTGAATCTGTTTAGTTTGGAAAAACGGCGCCTGAGAGGGGATATGATAACATTATACAAATATATACGGGGCCAGTACAAACCTTTTTCTGGAAATCTATTCATAAACAGGGCTATACATAGGACATGAGGTCACGCATTTTAAGCTGGAAGAAAGGAGATTTCATTTAAGGCAAAGAAAAGGTTTTTTTTTTCAGTAAGAGCAATAAGGATATGGAATTCTCTGGTTTTGTCAGAGTCATTACAGATGTTTAAACTGCAATTGGATAAATCTTGCAAAAACATAACATACAGGGATATAATTTCTAATTAGTGGGGTAATAGCTGCTTGATCCAAGGAGACATCTGACTGCTATTTTGGGGTCAAGAAGGAATTTTTTCCTAGTTTGTGGCAAAATTGGAAGCACTTCAGACTAGGTTTTTTGCCTTCTTTTGGATCAACAGCAAAAACATATGTGAGGAAGGCTGAACTTGAAGACACAAGTCTCTTTTCAGTTATGTAACTATGTAACTATGTTTTGGGCATGGGACCATCGGTGCGGTAGGTCAAATTATGACTTCCAGGAAATTCCTGAACCCCTTAACCAATCTGGGTGATTTTTGGATATGTTGGTCACTCAGATCAGGACTATCAGGGGGTGTAACTTTTGTGGGGATTTTGTGTGTTTAAAGATGTTTTGTGGGTTTTGTAAAAAATTATGTTTTCTGTGCCTGGAGATAATTGAGATTAATACAGTGCTGACTCACTTATCTCCCAGGCACAGGGGAGGGATTCATCTATTTTGTATGGGAGTGTCCTGGACCTGAGAGCCAATGTAATCGTGTGTATGTGTTTACTATAGTCTACTCTCAGGCCCAGGGGGAAGTGCCCCTTGCATGGGGACCTGCATATAAGGCCAGTTGTGGCTGCCATTAGAGAAATTTGCTTTACCCTTCATGAAGTCTAGGCTCATGTTTGGAGGATTGGGAGCTATATTCACACTCTGGGGATTGCTATACTCCTTATACTCCCTGGAATTATAATCACTAGCTCTTGTAAGAGCTATCCTGCTTTGCTCTCTGGACAAGGAGAGGTCTACCCACTGAAAGCTGGATCCTGGTCTTCGGTCCAGGGTGGGAAGAGGAGGACAGCGAGAACCCAACCAAGCTGTTGTGGTTTGTTGGGTTTATGGTGGTTATGGTGTCTGGTGCAGTGCTTATGGAACACATGGATTACTAGGAAGCAGCGATTGACGGAGGTACCCGGTCGGGGTGCCAGGCGGTCCGTCACAGAGGTTCAATAGCAATCAGATTTACATGATAATTAGATTTCCTTTAGTGGGTAATGCTTTGGAGGTCACTTGCTATTGCATGTGCTGTGAATTATACTGCATGTCTACCTTTTACTCTCTTTGCCACAGTCATTATTTGATGTATTTCACCTGTGAAACGTCTCTTATGTTATGTAACCTTCTGAAAAAAATATGATAAAAATTATGGGAACATTTTTTTTTACCATTAGTTTTTAAGCATATTGCATGAAGCTCAGTTCAGATGTAGTTTCTGTGAAATGATTATGATGTGTGCTACTAACCTATAGAGTCTCACAGGTCAGTCTGTTTTTTATTCATGTCAACTTTAGCTCTGACAAAGAGCATAGGCAATGACTCTGTGATGCCAGTGTGTGTATTGCTCACTGACGTCATCAAATGGTTTAATCATATCAAAATCAATAAAAACTAAAAATATTTTATTGGGCTACAATAAAACTATAATTATGAGGCTTATATATTATGTTTTACCTTAGGGGTCGATGATTACAGAATTACATTTTGCATTAAGTGGTTTTATCAGAGTCCATACAGATGTTCAAACAGCTACTAGATGCATACTTGCAAAAACAGAATATTCAAGGATATAATATTTCAATGTAGGGTAATAACTGCTTGATCCAAGGATAAATCTGACTGCCATTCTGGGGTCAAGAAGGAATTTTTTCCTAGCTTGTTGCAAAATTGGAAGTGCTTCAAACTGGGTTTTTTTGCTTTCTTTTGGATCAACAGCAAAAAAACATATGTGAGGAAGGCTGAACTTGATGGACCCAAGTCTATTTTCAGCTATGTAACTATGTAACTATGTAATTAAGGGTAATTAAGGGGTGTTGACATTAGGAGCTTAGACTTACTAAGTGCTTTATTCAATGAGCACCAATTTGTGTCATTTGACAAAAGACTTTTAAACCACAGGCAAACATATGCCTATAATGTTACTATGCCATCAATGTTGGCTTTGATTATGAAAATCATTGTAAGCTCACCATACTGCTCTTTGGTGTATAGACTCTTAATGGACCACTATAGGCACCCAGACCACTTCAGCTCAATGAAGTGGTCTGGGTGCCAGGTCCCTCTAGTTTTAACCCTGCAGCTGAAAACATAGCAGTTTTAGAGAAACTGCTATGTTTACACTGAGGGTTAATCCAGCCTCTAGTGGCTGTCTCACTGAGTAAGAGATTCAGCTGTCCACTTAAGAGCTTAAAACATGATCGTTCTATGCACTAAAGAACGTGTGTATGGTGTACTAAAGGGTGGTAAAACATCCAAAATGGGGGAAACAAATGAGGTGGTAAAAGACCACAAATGGTGATAAAAACACAAAAGTGGTTATAACAATGACAACAGAAGGAAACAATCCTCAAGTGGAGAAAAAAAGACACAAAAAGGGGGTGGGGAAAACATGAGGGGCAAAAGGTTGGATAACAGGGGCAAACGGAGGTCAAGAATCACACAGGCCTATAAACATGAAGTCTCATTTTGGAAGGCATCAAAATGTGTCTTCACCTTTGTAGCCAAAAAACCTTGCATTGGCCCTGATCATGGTTCACTAGACATAATAGACTACAAACCTTGGGGATTTTCACACTGCAGAGAAACACATTCCTCTAACAGACCTCTAATCCGTTCCTCTGCAACCCCCTACCTATTCCCATACTATTCTGCAACATTTTAGGTAAATGTTTACTGCTGACGTTTATCAGCCAGGGTCGAGAGAGGAGGATGGAGAGTGCGTAGACTGCAAACACTAGGAATGACTCAAAAGGTAAAATAGACAAGATTGGCAGCTTTACTGCTCACAGATATTTAAATGCAAATAAATAGAATCCACTGAATTTTTTTACTAGTTAATGAGAATTCGAAAAGGCATGGTGTACTAAAGGGTGGTAAAACATCCAAAATGGGGGAAACAAATGAGGTGGTAAAAGACCACAAATGGTGATAAAAACACAAAAGTGGTTATAACAATGACAACAGAAGGAAACAATCCTCAAGTGGAGAAAAAAAGACACAAAAAGGGGGTGGGGAAAACATGAGGGGCAAAAGGTTGGATAACAGGGGCAAACGGAGGTCAAGAATCACACAGGCCTATAAACATGAAGTCTCATTTTGGAAGGCATCAAAATGTGTCTTCACCTTTGTAGCCAAAAAACCTTGCATTGGCCCTGATCATGGTTCACTAGACATAATAGACTACAAACCTTGGGGATTTTCACACTGCAGAGAAACACATTCCTCTAACAGACCTCTAATCCGTTCCTCTGCAACCCCCTACCTATTCCCATACTATTCTGCAACATTTTAGGTAAATGTTTACTGCTGAAGTTTATCAGCCAGGGTCGAGAGAGGAGGATGGAGAGTGCGTAGACTGCAAACACTAGGAATGACTCAAAAGGTAAAATAGACAAGATTGGCAGCTTTACTGCTCACAGATATTTAAATGCAAAATAGAATCCACTGAATTTTTTTTACTAGTTAATGAGAATTCGAAAAGGCACATCATGACTGCAAATTACCCAGTGATTTGCATCTTTTATGTACTGTGGGACCACTACTAGAGTAAGAATTGCAGACATTTCACATGCATAATAGTCAAATGGGTGGAAATTCACACACAAATTATGTAGGACTTTTAAAAAAAACTAAGTATATTGTTCTCATGTGATCTTTCCAAAGGAGAGAAGTGAAGTTTTTGACCAAAGTTATAAAGTAGTTTTGGGATGGAGGAAGAGGCCCAGGGAGATAGCGCAACTTATCAGACAAGGGCACATATATGGATATGTGTGATTGGTTGGTTGGTGTGTGTTGGGGAGTGGTTTGTAAGATGAGTGGGTGGTAGCTAGTCTAACTGACCCTAGAGCCATTTTAGATTTCTCATCAGCAACAGCTTCCATCCCACCCTGCCGTTTTCTCTGGTCTCGTTAAACTTTGTCACAGCTGATGGGGGTGTGTCCTTGCCAGCCAGGTGGGGAGGCAGTTTACAGGAAGAGGGTTAACTTGAAGAATGGAAGGGCCAGGTGTCAATCTCCCCTGTCAACATATGGTAAATGGTGAGGTTATCAATTTGGACGTCTTCACTGAGCAAAAGGTGGCTAGTGGTTGACATTAAAAGGACGTGCCCACTGAGCCAAAAGTCAGCTAGTGGTTGGCATTAAAGTTTAAAAGGAAATTGTCGGACAAGGGGAGGAGGTGGGAACCTGGTGGGAGTTATGAGCATATGTATCTGGTCGTTTTGAGACTGGCAAGGGTGTTTAACTAAAGTTGAACCCCTTAAGGACCAAACTTCTGGAATAAAAGGGAATCATGACACATGTCATGTGTCCTTCAGGGGTTAATTATGGTCTTTCTGTATGACACTGTGTTATTTATTGCTGCTGTTATATTTAACAAAGAGTTATAAGTTTATAATAAAGGATGTATATGTTTAATAAATGCTGTGGGCTGTTTCATCCGAGTTGGTGTCTGTTGTTATTGGAGGAGGTTGCGGGTAGTTTAAGGTAGGATCGCTATTGCTATCCAGTGCCCACTACGTACATACATGTGGTGTGGTGTTTACAATAACAATACTGTGTGTAGCATCTGTTGTGTTAATACTATGCTTTCCAGTTTGTTTTATTGTGCTTTCCTATTAGATATTATGATTATAACTGCCAGGAATAACTGGCAGCGATTATAATTGTGTTCATATTATATTTATATTAATAGTACCTTTAAATTGTACTTATCACCTACACTGGAACTCTCGTTCTTAAGTTCTGAAGATAAAATCAGGATGCTGATCACACGTCCCATGCAAGCAGACAAACAAGGCCAGTCTGCTATGTGTCCGTGGAAGTTGAGTAATGGAGTAATCAAATGTCTCGGCTAAAATATAGCCTTCCGCTTCCTAAATCCAAATCACAAAAATGAACACTGTTGTTCTGCTCTTGATATACTAAATCCAAATATTTCTGTGTTCAGTCATTTTATCTTAGTCTTGACTAATGTTGTGGTAAGGACTAATGATAATATGAGTTAGAAAAAGGGAAGTTGTGTCACCATGATTAGTTCTGCAGTTTAGTCCAATCACCTACCATGTTTATGGTTGGAGATGCTGTTGAAAGGGCAACTAATCATGTCAAGATTTAAAGGGTTTTTTGAAAAAGAAAAAAGAAATGAACCATGAATATCCCATTTCCCGAGTATTGATATTTCATACATGCATTGTCCTCTTTAACAAGATGTATTTTATTTTTATTTTCTGCTCTCTACCAGGATTTGTGACATAGCCCATTGGTTTTGCATTAGATCACCAAGTCCTGGACACCCTAAAAGACGTATTGTTTTCTTTTCAAATTCTCCCATTAGGTATCAGCATCAAGATGTGCAGCTAGACTTTTTTTAAATAGTTGTTGTTTCCCAAATATGTGTATCTCTATGTTTATGGTGCTAAAGAGGGCATGCTGTCTTATATGGTTCAAGGGTTTAGTATACAGGGTGGAATTGACAGAGCCCAACAACTGTGGAGGCAGAGTGAAGCCATGAGTAAAGTCAAAACCCCACTAACTTTGAACATAACTAGCCAGCACTGCCTTTTACAGTAAATGTCATCTGAGTCCCCTTATCACACAGAATCAGAGCAGATAAAATGGTACATAATGCCACTTTAATTTAGGCTTGAACAGACACCCATTTTTCTTCCTTTGATCTAAATAAGATAAAAACAACCCAAAGGCACCCATTGGCAATAAATACGGAGTTGAATATGCACTAAACAGAGTGTCATAGTAAATTAATAGCAGCATTGCACAATTATGTAGACAAATAGGTAATATAAACAAATTCCCTAATTCACATTTTTTTCTGGAAATCATGCCATTCAGATGTCATATCATATCACCCTAAGGAATACATCTATGTCAGGATTATTCACTAAAGTTAGAATTCTATGTTAATTCAAAGAGAATTGCACATTTTAGGTGAAAATAGCCAAACTGAAAAAAATCTCTAAGTCAGCTATGCCTTTCCATTCTGCTATTCTTGTCTTAAGTTTAAAATTCACTTTGACTTTAGTAAATAACCCTGTAGTTCTATATTGTGACCTATACAATAATAATAAAAAAAAAATAACACACTTTAGGGCTATAGATCCCTCTCTAGTCATTTCCCACTGCCCAAAAGTATAGAAAATCACTATGTTCTTGCAGAACGTACAACATGTACATAAGGCAGTATGAATTTTGGTGTAAAGCTAATGAATTCATGTGTTTACTTTAGGGAAATGTTTTTTATTGTTTCACTGCTGAAGTGCAGTGCCTTAAATTATTATTTTTCTCTCTCGGATGTGTCCACATTTTGTCTTTTTACAACCTGACAATAAAATGTATATAATCGGGATTGTGATTTATTTATGTATTTATGCACAGAATGTCTAAATATATAATTTGGACTAATAAGCTAATGAGAAAAAAAGAATAGTTTTTTTTTTTTTGTTCAGACTGATTAGAGAAATAGTGACAGAGATTTTAATTGGTATGAGGTTTGGACATTGGCTAGGTCACTGAAGGCCATTCACCTGTCACCTTTCTATTCATGAGCAAATACAATATTGACTTAGTATTTTGTTTGAGATCATTATGGCTTATTGGACAGAGGACATAGTCAATAAATGTGGATGGTCCCTTGGGCAAACTACAAATTAACAGGGATTCTTGGGATGTTTTGTATCTTCTTAATTCATATGCAGTGGAATGAGATTTTTATATAATACACAGCATGAAGCTCATAACTTTTTCCCTTACCCCAAGGGTTTTATATTAGCAGTCATCCCCAAGATACCATACTATGCAGTTGAAAGCAAGCTTATGTTCTTCTTCCTCCCTAAAGTTGTGTGAAAGGTGTGTGGAGCTGGGATACGGGTCACTGGCATGAAATCAGTAGAGCTATGTGATTGGCTGGAACATCCTAGCCACTCCTATTGGCTGAGGACTCAGGGCATTTTAAAATACCTACACTTTATTTTAGTTTTGATTTTCTTAATGTTTAGAGTTTGCTTTTTCTTAGGGAGCCCCACTCTTCTATTGATTTAATAATAAATTACAATATGCTTGCTGCCATTATCAGCCTTTTAATTATTTATTTATTTTTATTTGTTTTTTTAGGGAGATAATCCATACCCCATTCGAGGTGATTTTTTTTTTTTATTCTTTTCCATTATATTTCCTTTAATTTGACTGCTAGCAAGTAAATGTCAGCTAAACTGAACAAAACACAATTTTGTTCCCACACTTTTAGCATAAATGACATGTACAACTCCCAAAGTGTCAACCTGTTTTTGTTAATTTGCACACATCAATCTGCTAAGTAATTGTCATATGCCAACATCATAATAATCAGGAAGCAATGAGCATATATAAACATGATCAGTCATGAATATTTATTGTGAATAAGCATAAGTACATATAATTAGCAAAAGCTGTGCATTTACAACTGCACAAAGTGACTAAGAAATGTAGATATATTATAACGCAAATATGGAAATATACATCCATGGCATTGTTGCCCACACACTAACAAATGTCTTTGCCAGCACGTGCCAGCATAAATTGTGTTTTTTTTTCAGTCTACAGTACATCTTCCCTCTGCATATTAAATTGTGTTTATGACAATCTTCCATTTTGCAAATAGGAAAATAACCCTCATTTTCTAAGTATACGGAATAGATTAATAAAAACTCAGGAGACTGGCATCTGCCTTCTTAGCAGAGCAAGGAATTATTTATCCATTGGCGAGGGATATATGTAGCACTCTACTAGGCACTCAGAGGATTAATTAGTTTTATTGGCGTCTATGTCCAATCCAATTTCCATTCAAAACAATAGACTTCCCAGAATGCTTTTGTGTTTCAGGTCTGTAATATAACTGGTACAGCAGAGAGGAGTGCATACACAATATTGTCATTTGAGCTACTGGGAAATGCCTTGTGTTTGTAAAAAAAAAAAAAATCCATCTGGATTATTACCAATTAGCCTACTCAACCTTTAAGGATTAGCATGTTTGGCAGAAGGCCTGTTGCTTGCCATCCTCACACTGGCTGAACTTCTGCTAGACAATAGGGAAGCATTGAGTATACTAGGGACATTACACAGGTTTCAAAACTCCGCAGACCTGGGTGTTTTAATGGCATATAATCGTTTGCTTCTGTAAAAGGCTAATCCTTTGCATGTTTGCATTTTAATGAATCAGTCACCATCAGTTCCATGCATAGCAAGCTGTTCAAGCTGTTTTTACTCCTAGTAAGTCAGAGAGGCAGACCCAAATAGCTTGGCGGAGGAAGCAGTCCCATTGCAGGGGCTGAATGAATTAGAAATACTCGCATAACTGGGATCTTCACAATTTGGAACAGAGCTAAGATGGGTAATGCGTATTAACCACCTGGTGTGGACTGGATCGCAATATACCTGCAGCATGACTTGTCAGATTTATTCAGACATAGAAATATATGACACCTGTTAAAACATGAGACTGTGACCTGTTACAGATTTGTTGTCTGAATGTGTATGCTGGGAAAAATTCCAACTTGGCACCACTGATAAGAGGCAAATTATCCTTCATGACACACTGCTGTCATTCTCCAAAGCAAAAATAAATAAAATGTCAATGATTAAAATACCCACATTGATAGTATTATTTGGTTGTATTTAACATATTAACATATTCTAACATAACACATTTTTTTTTATTAATACCAGCTGTCTATCTAAATATCTGTTTGTCTATCTATCGCTCCTAAGTATTTCCCAATGCTTTTTTGTGTGTTGCTACAGCGGAATAATAATAATAATACCCTTTTTTTTATTTTATTTTATTTGAATGATGTAGATCTGATGCATAGTCATAGCATGCCTCCCAATAATCCCAATTTTCGGCAAGATAGTCACAATATTAGCAATCTGTCCCATCATCCTGGGTTTGTTTCTTGATGTCCTGCTATTAGGGACAACAGGGAAAAGCATAACATGAGGCAGAGGCGAATTTAGCTTACAGGGCACCCAGCATGGTAATGTTTTTTGCCCCCCATCTTCTAACTTTAAAAAACGTTATTGGGTCTCCCTCTGCATCACTCCAAAACACCTTTTGTTAGGGAAATTGCACACACTGACATTCATATGCACATACACATTCACATCCAAACATACTTGCATTCATGCAGACACATACATGCATATACATACACGGAGATATTTACAGACACAAATTAATATACATACACACAGACTCACACATACATTCATATATACACATTAATATACACACAGATGGATATACATATACAGACATTCATATACACATGCTCATAATTACATCCACAGAAGCACAATTCATTTTTATTTCAATAAATAACAAAGTAAGAAATATTTTTTTTGTTTTTTAAGCTACACAGAAGTCCACCCAGCCTCCCTGACTTCCCAGCTCCCTGCAGCTCTTTACTGATGACAGATGTAGGATGATGGCATATTCCAGCTCTAGCAACAGTACACTGCACATGAGAAAATCAGTGTACAATGATACCAGCAGCTTAGTCGGTGCCTCAGCAAGTACCACGAACACACAACCAGAGCAGGCACTTGCTGCACGGCACCACCGCAAACAAGGTGCTGATAGGTAGTTGCCTGTCTGGCAGGAGTAGGTGCACTGTGCTCCCCCCCCCCCCCCTGCAGCCTACTATCTGGGGCAGAACACCCTCCTGCCAACACTGTAGCACGCCATTGGAGTAAGCCTATCATTAGACATGCTAAGGGCACTAGGAACCTGCACAAAGCACTGAAACAGTGCCCTCTGCCCTCAGTGGGCTAGCCTGTGTATGAATGGCAGGTAGTTTTGCAGACAATCACACTAGGCTGAAAATGAGTTCTTTGGGTAGTCCAGCCTTTATTCTGGTTGGGTACGCACAGTGCCAGTGTGGAGAATGCCAGGGGGTATGTTATAGTACTCTTGAATATATGGAAAGAGAATGGTTACTGTAATTGTTCCAATGCATACAAGAGTTATTCCAGTTTGGCAACTTTGGAATTAAATTAGAAATTTACTTTGAATTCACGTTGAACAGTGAATAACCCTGTCTGATTATTTATTTGCTTCCTTCAGACATTGTGTGAATTCTATATATCACCAGGCAGTACGATTCATGTACCTCCCAACATCTGAAATTTGCAGATGTCTGAAAAAACAATATGCTGTAATTTCTACTATCAACATGCTAGAATGTCTGTATGCCTGTATCCTAAGCCTTAGCTTTTATATACTGTTACAGTACAGGGGAGATGGATGGATTACCTCTGTTTTAACGTTACTTATCCTTCTAAATGTACTTGTTGAGTCATTTCAATCTTTTTTAAGTATTACAATATCTATAAAGACAGTTGATTAAATGTAAACGTCTCACATCTGAAACAGTTTTTAATGTTTTCATACTAAACAAGAGTCTCTATCAACCCATCATCCTCAATATGCTGTTGGACTAATGATGAAGCATTGGGCATGGATGGCTGTGATCATCTCAGAGTGTCAGTGGACTGCTTTCAGCCTATTACAGTGCCAACTGAAGGAATTTATTGGTATGGCTAGAAGGACGTGTGTAATCTCTGCCTTAGCCATCCCTCCAGTAGAGGCTAGGATAAGGGAGCCATGGAATCTGACTCACTGTTAAACTGCATAAAAATGGCTTAACACGGAATGGAGAGGCAGTGACATGGACTGATTAATTCAATGTGATGAAATGGTTATAGTACCTGCAGTGTCATTTTAAAAAAATAAAGAAAAAAACATATACACTTATGTTTCTCTTTATAAGTACTTGATATATTAGCAGTATTATTAATTCTAGCCTTCAATATCAGCATCTTGCAAAGAATAAAAATAGATTCACTTCACCCATTAATCATGTTCCACTTAGAATATGAAGTGTATTAAAAAGGAACTATACTATCTATTTATTGGGTCTGCCTTCTGCTTTTAAAATGTCTTGTAAAAAAAAAAAAAAAAAAAAATCCTGTGCATGCTAAGTCTCTTTCAAACATTACATAAATAACTGCTCTAAACAGACTGTATTCTACAGAAAAGACCTTTAACCCACGTTCATATGAAATGTTGCAGTAGATATAGAACTAGAAGAATCGGAAAGATGACATTTCAGAAGATTGGCAGCGATAATTACCCCTGCAAAATGCCTCTTCAATAAAAAGCCCAATAATGCACTTGCGCCAACTGATAAGAAGGAATTTATGAAAGGCTGTAACCTCCCCTCCTTACTACAATTCACTAAAAGCCCCAACTGAGATAGCATCGGCAACACTTAGAATTACAAGCTCCTCCATAAAACCTATTAAAAGATACATTTATAGAACATATAAGATTGAATTGCAGTGCAAAAGTGATTATATCTTTGACAACGTATTGAAAGAACAACAAAAATGTTTGAAAATCCATTATTTACTTGACAGCATATACACTGCTTTATATATATATATATATATATATATATATTATCCGCAAGCCCGTTTTTATAAAGCATATTGATTGTAGGTATTGAACTAATTAACAAGAATTCCATAAACGTGGCTGATTTGTTTATACAATAATACAAACATATTAAATCATATAAAAATATATTTAAATAGCCATTTCAGATCTGATTTATTTGCTTGATATTTTCAGCATTGATATTGTGTAACAAATCATTGGTACATTGTTAGTCTTGCAAATTTGAAAGAATGATACATATCTCTTCCTTCCTATATGCCATTTTGTACTTCAAAGCAATGAAAAATTATTTTTTTATTAAAATAAAATTAGAGAAAAAAAAACAAAACATTCCCAACGTCCCCTTTGCTCCTGAGTAGCTCCTCACTTAGTAGATACATGTATTTGTAACATTGTAGGTGTCCCTGAAAGAAAATATACATAAGCCTGATAATTTTTACTAAATGTATTAATCCCAATTTAACATAGTTATCCTAACTTTCTACTACTATAATTTATTTTAAAGCCAAAATTACTCAAAAGGGTTAAGAATTAGTTTTAATGCACAATGTGTTTGGTGTGAAGTGTACTATATAACTTCCTAATTTGCTGATTTGCATTTATAAGAAAGCTTTGGTTTTGAAGAATATCATATACAACCCAATGTTGAACTGTTAACCTCTTAAAGCCAAATTATATTCTTCACTGTCATCACAATCTACTCCATAAAGAGATTATGCTAGCCTGGGAATTCCTGCTTATTGAGTATCATCAGCTCTAAGTGGCCCTGGTGTCATTCAGTTTTGGAACAGGATTAGTAGGGAGCTGAATCTTATCAGGACATAGATCATCATTGGTCCATTAAGGGGAGACAGGCAAGATTGCTACAGAGTGACACTTGCATTTGTGGGAAATGGGTTATGTGTATTTTATGTATTTGTTTTTATTTATAGTATATGTATGTGTCTATCATGGTATATGTGTATGTCATGGTGTGTGTGTATGTCTGTCATGGTGTGTGTGTATGTCTGTCATGGTGTGTGTATGTCTGTGTCATGGTGTGTGTCTGTGTCATGGTCTGTCTGTGTCATGGTGTGTGTGTGTCTGTCATGGTATATGTGTGTGTCATGGTGTGTGTGTGTGTGTGTCATGGTATATGTGTGTTTCTGTGTCTGTCATGGTGTATGTGTGTGTCTGTGTGTTTAAAAATTGTGTTTTTACTCAGCTTTTTTCCACCGCCGTGCTGGTATCCCCTCGACTTGCCGGTTGAGATCATCAAGCTTGAGGATCTCAGCCAATCCAATCCTTTGCCATAGGATTGGATGTAAAACGCTACACCAATCAGCATCTCCAGGACAAATTGAAGAGTTAGATAATCTACTAGTTGAAGAAATAGCTAAAATGACAATGAAGGGGGAAGTTATCATCATGGGTGACTTTAATCTTCCTGATATAAATTGGAAAACTAAAATAGCTACTTGTGGCAGGAGCACACATATTCTAAACTCCCTACTGGGATTGTCTCTAAAACAAGTCGTTGAGGAGCCAACTCGTAAAGAGGCCATACTAGATTTAGTGTTGACAAATGGAGATTTGGTATCAGATATTACTGTAGGTGAAAGTTTAGGATCCAGTGATCATCAGTCAGTGTGGTTTAATATAAGAACAGTGACTGAGTCACACCACACAAAAACAAAAGTTTTAGACTTTAGAAAAACAGACTTTTCCAAAATTAGAATATGTGTAAAGGAGTCATTATCAGACTGGAGCAATTTAAATGGAGTCCAAAAGAAATGGGATTATTTAAAAGTTGCACTACTGAAGGCAACAGAAAATTGCATTAGGCTTGTCAGTAAAAGCAAAAAATTCAAGAAACCACTGTGGTACTCCACAGATGTAGCCAAAATAGTAAAAAACAAAAAGTTAGCATTTAGTAATTATAAAAAAAAACAGAGTGAGGAAGACAGAATGACCTGTAAGATTAGGCAGAAAGAGGCTAAGCAAGTTATAAGAGCTTCCAAATCACACACAGAAGAGAAAATAGCACAGTCATTAAAAAAGGGGGACAAAACCTTTTTTAGATACATAAATGAGAAAAGAAAAGTAAAACAAGGATTAGTTAGATTAAAAACAAAAGAAGGAAGGTATGTAGATGAGGATAAAGGTCTAGCTGACTGCCTCAATGAATATTTTTGTTCGGTATTTACAGATGAAAATGAAGGAAAGGGACCTCAGTTAAGAAAAAGGATAAATGAGTCATTTATTACACGTGAGTTTACAGAGGAAGAGGTTCTATTTCAACTGTCAAAAGTAAAGACAAATAAGTCAATGGGACCTGATGGAATACACCCAAAGCTATTAAAAGAGCTTAGTGGTGTACTAGCAAAACCATTAACAGATTTATTTAACCAATCATTGATAACAGGAGTAGTCCCAGAAGATTGGAAGTTAGCGAATGTTGTGCCCATTCACAAGAAAGGTAATAGGGAGGAGTCGGGCAACTATAGGCCAGTAAGCCTAACTTCAGTAGTGGGGAAAGTGATGGAAACCATGTTAAAGGATAGGATTGTTGAACATCTAAAATCACATGGATTTCAAGATCAGAGACAACATGGGTTTACTTCAGGGAGATCATGCCAAACTAATCTTATTGATTTTTTTGATTGGGTAACTAAAATTATAGATCAGGGTGGTGCAGTAGACATTGCTTACCTCGATTTCAGTAAGGCTTTTGACACTGTTGCACATAGAAGGCTTATCAA
Source organism: Pelobates fuscus (assembly GCF_036172605.1). NCBI lineage: Eukaryota > Metazoa > Chordata > Amphibia > Anura > Pelobatidae > Pelobates > Pelobates fuscus. The sequence continues at coordinate 263,757,228 of NC_086317.1, forward strand.
CAAACTACAATCTTTGAGTTTGGATTCCAATATTGTTGAATGGGTAAGGCAGTGGCTGAGTGACAGGCAACAGAGGGTTGTAGTCAATGGAGTATATTCGAAGCTTGGGCTTGTCACCAGTGGGGTACCTCAGGGATCTGTACTTGGACCCATTCTCTTTAATATTTTTATTAGTGATATTGCAGAAGGTCTTGATGGTAAGGCGTGTCTTTTTGCGGATGATACTAAGATATGTAACAGGGTTGATGTTCCAGGAGGGATAAGCCAAATGGAAAATGATTTAGGTAAACTAGAAAAATGGTCAGAGTTGTGGCAACTGACATTTAATGTGGATAAGTGCAAGATAATGCATCTTGGACGTAAAAACCCAAGGGCAGAGTACAGAATATTTGATAGAGTCCTAACCTCAACATCTGAGGAAAGGGATTTAGGGGTGATTATTTCTGATGACTTAAAGGTAGGCAGACAATGTAATAGAGCAGCAGGAAATGCTAGCAGAATGCTTGGTTGTATAGGGAGAGGTATTAGCAGTAGAAAGAGGGAAGTGCTCATGCCATTGTACAGAACACTGGTGAGACCTCACTTGGAGTACTGTACACAGTACTGGAGACCCTATCTTCAGAAGGATATTGATACCTTAGAGAGAGTTCAAAGAAGGGCTACTAAACTGGTTCATGGATTGCAGGATAAAACTTACCAGGAAAGGTTAAAGGATCTTAACATGTATAGCATGGAGGAAAGACGAGACAGGGGGGATATGATAGAAACATTTAAATACATAAAGGGAATCAACACAGTAAAGGAGGAGACTATATTTAAAAGAAGAAAAACTACCACAACAAGAGGACATAGTCTTAAATTAGAGGGACAAAGGTTTAAAAATAATATCAGGAAGTATTACTTTACTGAGAGGGTAGTGGATGCATGGAATAGCCTTCCAGCTGAAGTGGTAGAGGTTAACACAGTAAAGGAGTTTAAGCATGCATGGGATAGGCATAAGGCTATCCTAACTATAAGATAAGGCCAGGGACTAATGAAAGTATTTAGAAAACTGGGCAGACTAGATGGGCCGAATGGTTCTTATCTGCCGTCACATTCTATGTTTCTATGTTTCTATGTCTATAGAGATGCATTAAATCAATATATCTCTATGGGGAAAGTTCAGCGCCTCCAGAGTGTGGTGCTACACACTGTGCAGCTGTGAATGTAGGTGCTACACACTGTGCAGCACTGACACAGGAAGCACCTCTAGTGACCGTCTGAGTGTTTGTCACTAGGAAGCAATGTAAACACTGGATTTTCTCTGAAAAGTCAGTGTTTACATTGGAAAGCCTGCAGGGACAGGCTATAGACACCAGAACCACTACATTAAGCTGTGTGTGTGTGTGCACCTGCTAGTGAGTGAGCTTGCTTGCATGTGTGTGCCTGCTAGTGAGTGAGCTTGTGTTTTATGTCAATGAGCTTATGTATATCAGTGAGATTGTTTGTCTATGAGGCTGTGTATCAATGAGCTTGTGTGTGTCAGTGAGATTGTCTGACTGCATGTGAATATGCTTACTGTATAAGTAAATGTTTTACTCTGAAAGGACCAATATTTTATATCAGAAAAAGCAATATATACTTGATATATATATAAAATTACTCAATCATCTGGGGTGGCAAGACATAGCCTTACATATTACATGCGACAATATATGGCGCAATGACTTATGGGGCTGGCATAAAAAAAAAAATTCCAGGGCTGTTTTGTATCCCCAGTCCGGCCCTGCTTCTGTTTTATTAGTGTACTGACATTCCAGTTTCTGTCTCAAATAAAATACAATAAAACTGGCAAAACAAATGGATTTGGCTATTGAACAGTAAAACACAGGACTTAGTAACTGCTACTACTGTCATAAGTATTGGACAGAAAAATAGCTACAACACCATTGCCTTTATTAGTTGGCTACCAAATAAAAACAGGGCTGAGCTCACATGACACAGCAGCTGATGGACCACAAGGCCCATAATTATCAGTATTTCTGCGGTTATCATTGTCCTCAAGAAGCCACTTACTGGATTTAAGCATTGGGACATGCGGGGACATCACAGTAAATGGCATTAGCACAGCAATTGTATTTAGATTGTCCATAAAGCATCAAGAGAGTTGATGCAGCTTTTCTAGGTAATAAAATTCACCTTGACAATCTGTACAAGGAGAGATCAGAGTTTATGGTGCTTTGTCTGGCAGTGCTTGTACCAAGGAGTAAATTCATTATAGAATAGCTCTAAAAGTAAAATATAAGGTCACCAATCATAGAGTCAAGTAAACTAAAAGGTAATTGCTGTTCTGACCCTTATTTACCAAAATATATTTACTCAATGGCATTTGCTCCCCATATGTCTTTCACAGTCAAACATTTTCCTACTCTGCTTTATCTGCTAGAAAACAGGAGTTAAATCACTTGCAAAAGGGTTAATGTTATATTAAAGCATGCAATTAGACAAACTAACTTGGATTATATGCCTCTTATATGATTTTTTAAATCAGAATTCTGACATCCCATGTTATTCCTGCCATGTACTATTTCCCTATGACACTAAAAACGTCTTATATGCACATACAAAGGAGAATGATAGAATAGAAAGCAGAGAATATATGAGAGAGCTTTTTAGTGTCTGTGTGGGAGTGAATACAATTTATAAATGCCTGTGCATTTTTCCAAACTGAAATCCCTTTCTTTCCTAGCCAAGTTGGGAGATGAAAGATGTAATCAGGTAGGGACACATCAAAGAGCCTTCATAATTTGAGCTAAATCTTATAGTTTTCATTTTCATTTTAAAATTGCTCAAAAAAGGAAAATTAAAAAAACTAAAAAAATCAAGCTGCTCTTTAGAGAAATGTTAGGCCATCTATACCCAGTAGAAAAAAGCCAGGGTCGCACTCAGCCACAATATTTCAATCCAGGGTGCTACTGAGCATGGGACAGCAAGAAACCACACAAGATATGCATAAAAAGAAAAAACCTCAGGCACTCACTGTGAAAGTTTCCAGGCAGATTTATTTGCAATGTTTCGACCTCACTAGGTCTTTATCAAGCATCTATACCCATCCTTGCTGGTTCCCCTTCCATAGAAGTTTCTCTTGTTTCCCCGTCAAGCATTTACATGGAAAAGGATAGCAAATGATATCCCATTCACTACATTTTAGAGCACTCTTTGTAGTTTAAACTTTATGGCTACTTTTTAACAGCCAATACAGAGGAAGGAAGAGATGGCACAGAGCTATCAGAATAACTGACAAGAATTCATTGCTTGTTGAAGGCTCGGAAGAAATTCTATCCTCCTAATATTTCTGTGCAGGATGTAAAAAGAAAATTGTGGAAATGTATATAGTGTAACCTTTTATGGTATGCCATAAGAATTTATGTTCTAGCTATACATGTTTCAAATATATTTTTAAATTAAAGGACTTGGGACTGGAGGGGTAATGTCTATCTTTAAGTCCATTGATATAAGAGTGTGCCGTAAAGTACTCTGAAACTTAGGTAGCATCTTCACCTTGTGGTCCCCTGTATTAATGATTAATTATTTCTGGGACTCCAGAATAAAATTACATTTTGCTATTGGGAACCTGAAAAGGGAGAACCCAGAAAATAATTAATCATGTCTTAAAATTTAGGCATACAAAGTTTCCATAAGAAAACATATCACAATGTCTTGTAACTGCAACTAGTTAAAATTGTCAGGAAGGTACATTTAATATATGTGAGAGGTATATTTTGGAACAAAAATTACATAAAAAATATACCAAGTGACGAAGCTATAAAACAACTCTACAGCATAAATCAAAACTGTCTTCAACATAAACATAAATAAAAACTGCCACCTAGCCTCAATCACACACTCTAACACAAAAAACATCCTTAATTCTGGTGCCAAACTAGCAACGACAAAGAATCATGACAAAAGCATGAATAGCTTTCCCATACACAAATACACAAACAAAATTGTATACTTCAATGCAAATGTATAAATTCAAATATTCATGATATAACACCCCATATTAAACCTGAATTTACCTGATCTGACCACAAACCTAACATGTGAAATACACCACTTTTGGAGGGGAAATGTGCACAAGCATGCACAGAAAATTCTCTCAGCTACAAATACATTCTTAAACAACTCTCTTTCACATGTATAAACAGTGTCTTGCACAACAAAGCACACACATAAATCTCCTTACCCTAAACAAACACATGAATTGTCTTGACCATTACATGAATATATTGACCCTCACACAAAAACACTAGTGATGTAAAAAACGACCCCACTGCTTTTACATCCACATTAAAACTTGGTTTACCTGCTGTGTGCGTGTGAAGCAGACAGCTGACATCCTGGCTCAGCAGCAAACATCCTTGCTGGGTTCTGAGGCAAGCGTGTCAAAATGAAGACAAGGAGCTCTCAGACTAAGTCTCTGCACCTCCCAGCGTACATAAAGTAGGAAACATGGAAAAACTTAGCAGGGAGCTTTCTACCTTTGCCTGCGTGATATGCAAGCATGATTAAATCCAGAAGCCAACTAGCATCTAAATGAATGCCTGGCAGAGAGTGAAAATGAAAACATTGGTATAAATTTACACATTAACATAATTAATACCTATTACTTACTTATATATTACTGTATCACACGTTTATTTTTTTTTATTTTTATTAAATTATGTGAACTGCCTGTTTAGTTGCTCGTGTTTTCGTTTTCCTGGACAACTGTAGGACTTGCATGTTGTTGGGAAGTACTTAAACAGTATTGCCCAATAGAAGGAACTTAACATGTATAGCTTGGAGGAAATATGAGACAGGGGGGTATGATAGAACCATTTAAATACATAAAGGGAATCAACACAGTAAAGGAGGAGACTATATTTAAAAGTAAAAACGACCACAACAAGAGGACATGGTCCTAAATTAGAGGGGCAAAGGTTTAAAAATAATATCAGGTAGTATTACTTTACTGAGAGGGTAGTGGATGCATGGAATAGCCTTCCAGCTGAGGTGGTAGAGGTTAACACAGTAAAGGAGTTTAGGCATGCGTGGAATAGGCATAAGGCTATCCTAGACTTAAGATAAGGCCAGAGACTAATTAAAGTATTTAGAAAATTGGGCAGACTAGATGGGCTGAATGGTTCTTACCTGCCATCACATTCTTTGTTTCTATGTGGAGTTACACTTGCCAGTACAAAGATTTATTCTGATGGGTAACATTTAAAGGGATAAGCCTATGTAAGTTTATATACACGGCATATTCATGCAAGGTAGATTCTTTTCGAAAAGCTAGGTTGTATTGGAATTAGAACTGAATTGTAAAATGTTGGCTATTATGGTTGTGATATGGCTTTAGCTGGGTTTGATCATTTTGTCAATGCAGCTTTTTTTGTCCAGATTTTGCAATTCGTTTTCTCAAGCCACTAAGACTCAGTATTCAGGGATTAAACCCACAGATCATTTAGATGCTTGAAATCTACACAGTGTTGGCCAGTGGCGTACACACACTCCATGGGGCCCCGGTGCGAAACTGATCTGTTTGCCCCCCCTACCATGAACCTCTCCCCCCTGACTGTGGGCCCCTCCCCCCGACACATTAATACAGACACAAACACATACCCCCGACAGACACATACATACATACACACACACATGCAGACACATACAGAGACACAGACACACACATACATACACATATACAGAGACACAGACACACATACACAGACATACAGATACACACATACATAAACAGACACACACACACACAGAGACACAGACACAAACATACATACACAGACATACATACAGATACACACACACACACACACAGACAAATACACAGACATACATACACACAGAGACACAGGCACACACACACACACACACACACAGAGACACAGACATACATATGGATACACACAGAGACACAGACATACACACATACAGAGACACATACATACATACACACATACAGAGACACAGACACATACATACACACATACAGAGACACAGACACAGACATACATACACACATAGACATACATACACACATACAGAGACACAGACATACACACATACAGAGACACATACATACATACACACATACAGAGACACAGACATACACACATACAGAGACACATACATACATACATACATACAGAGACACAAAATGTTTCCTACCATGTGTGGGTCCAGTGGTGGCTCAGCCTGATGGGAGTCAGAGTTCCCACTCTGACTCCCTCCTCCTTTCTGTTTCCTCCCGCGCGGGCTCTCAGTATGCTGGGAGGAGTGACGTGCAGTCACTTCCTCCCAGTGTGTGATGATCTCATCACAGGGGGCCCGGTTGAGCACTTATAGCGCTCAGAGGAGACCGGGCCCCTTTAAAATCCATGTCCATCGGGTGGCCCTGACCGCATGGGCCACCTGATGGACCCCTTAACATGCGGCCCCGGCGGTTTGCCGCACGGGCCGGGGCCGCAAAGCGTGGCAGCTGCTACCCGGTCGCAGGGGGGGGCCGCAGGGTGGCCGGGCCCCCTGGAGTGCCGGGCCCGGTCGCAGCTGCAACCCCTGCGACCGCGGTACGCACGCCACTGGTGTTGGCTACACTGGGTGTTACGATTGCCCCCTGTCTAGCAGGAGGGTTGATCGCTTGGATGTCCTGGTTCCCGGCTTGAAGAGTAGAATGGAGCGATACTCGGTAGAGACCTGTAAGTGTAGAATCTCCCCCTAGCTATGGTGCAGCTAGGATATTCTTTCCCCCCACAAAACGAGTCGAGGCTGCGAATTGAGGGTCAAAATGAGAACTCAGGACTGGGATGCCCAGCCTGCTTTTTATTGGCAATACATACAAAGAGGACACTCCCAAGGGGAGGCATAAAATACCCAATCATATATTGGGTTCAACCCACATGTCCCCTCCCCTCAGATAACCAAGTAACACAATTATATTACACATACTTTTGTCCACATTCTGGATGTACCCCAAAACCAGGGGGTACACCCATACACCCTGCATCGCTAGATAGATCTTGTTCTGGAGGCCAACATATCCAAAAACTGGTCGGATCGAATGAGCGGTTCGGGAGTTAGGGGCTCCTAAAGTTTAGACCGACCGCACGGACTTTTCAGCCGAAAATAGTTCCATACGTTTAGGCCTTGCGGTCGGTCTTCGTTCGGACGGTAAAAACCCCACAACCCTTTGTCTTCCGTAGTCCTTCCTGGGGTCGCTGTAATCCCCAGGTGCAGGGCAAGTGCTTTACTGAACGGTGAATAGTTCGGTATGTCCAACACTGAGTTCTGTGATCCTGGAGGTCTCAGCGGTGTTCGCCTAGGTGGGTCTCCGTTTTTGGTTCCAGATGATTCTGGGCGACCACCGCTGATTGTAGGTAAGATGGCCGCGACCACGTGCAAAAGTCCCGAAATGGCGGCCACCTCTAGGTGTACATAGCGGGTTCGGGCTGGACCATACGAGGACTGTAAATTCGTCAGAACAGTGTCCAAAGCACCAAAAGTATGGGACCGAATAAATCTTTTATAACAGGGGACAACAGTAATGTAACAGTGCTCCCTCCTTGTGGAACACTCTGGCAGACACCGTCTGACCCCTTTTCGGGGTAGACTAAGGCTGTCCAGACTTCTGGTTAGGCTGGGCTGATATCGGTTTGCCTGGACAATCCATCGGCATTGCCATTCTGTTTCCCGGGTCGATAAGTGATGGTAAAATTGAAGGGTTGTAGAGCCAAGCTCCATCGTAACAACCGGCCATTATCTCCAGAGACCCGGTTTAACCATACCAAGGGATTGTGGTCCGTTACCAGAGTGAATTCTTGCCCGTACAGATAAGGAGTCAGTTTCTTTAGTGCCCACACCAGTGCCAAGCACTCCTTTTCCACGGCGGCATAGCTAACTTCGCGTGGCAGGAGCTTACGACTGATGTAGGCAATAGGGTGTTCCCCTCCGTCTTCGCCTACTTGGCTGAGGACGGCTCCCAGCCCGAACATGGAAGCGTCTGTGTGGACGATAAAACGTTTGTTAGGGGCTGGGGCGGCCAACACGGGAGCATTCACAAGAGCAGTTTTTAAGGTTTGAAACGCTATTTCACAGTGGGGAGACCACAGGACCTGTCGAGGAAGGTTTTTCTTTGTCAAGTCTGTCAGGGGTTTGGCAATGGCACTATAGTCAGGCACAAACTTCCGATAGTACCCTGCGGTACCTAAGAAGGCTAGTACTTGTGTCTTGGTGGTGGGGGTGGGCCAATTGGCAACTGCCTCTACCTTGGCAGGTTCTGGTCGTTGTTTCCCGCATCCCACCCTATGCCCCAGATACTGCACTTCAGCCATGCCAAAATGGCACTTCTCTGGTTTCAGAGTCAAGCCGGCGGCCCGAATCTGATCTAAGACCATCCCTACATGGGTTAGGTGTTCCTCCCAGGACGCGCTATGGATCGCTATGTCGTCCAGGTACGCACAGGCGAAACCCTGGAAGCCATCAAGGAGTCTATCCACCAAGCGCTGGAACGTGGCCGGGGCATTCTTCATCCCGAATGGCATAACCTTGAAGTGATATAGGCCAAACGGGGTGACGAATGCCGACTTGGGGATAGCCTCCCTGGCCAGGGGAATCTGCCAGTAACCTTTACACAGGTCAATGGTGGTTAGGTAGTTCCCCTGGGCTATGCGATCCAGTAACTCGTCTACCCTGGGCATGGGGTAGGCGTCTGTCACGGTTTTATCATTAAGTTTCCGATAGTCCACACAGAATCTGGTAGTACCGTCCTTTTTGGGTACGAGTACTACCGGGGATGCCCAGGGACTATCGGAGGACTCAATGACTCCTAGGTTCAGCATTTCCGTGATTTCTTGTTTCATACCCGCTCTGACCGCCTCGGGGATGCGGTAGGGGGCCTGTCTCAAGGGTTGCTGTCCAGGGGTATCTACCTGGTGGGTGGTTAGGTTGGTGAACCCTGGCTTTTGGGAGAACATTGCTTGTTTTTCTCGGAGCAATTGCTGCAATTGCTCCCTCTCTACTGGGTTAAGCCGCTCGCCTATCTGTACCTGGCCCACTATATCGGCCGGTTGGTCCTGGGTAAGTAAGTCGGGAATGGGTAAATTATCGGGGTCTTCGGCTGCGGGACTACATATGGCCAGCACATCTTCGGGGCGTTGGAGATATGCTTTCAACATGTTAATATGGAACAGTTTCTTTAAGCTTGGGTCGTGGCAGCTGGCAATCACGTACGTGGTATCTCCTTTCTTTTCTATTATTTGGTAGGGGCCTTGCCAGGCTGCCTGTAATTTGTCTGTTTTAACGGGTTTAAGAACCATTACTTTTTGCCCTATCTCAAAGCTCCTTTTCCGTGCTCCCCTATCATACCAGACCTTCTGTCGCCTTTGGGCCGCCTGGAGGTTAGCCCGGACCGACCTGGCTAGCTGCTCCATGCGGTCCCTAAGCTCTAGGACATATGGTATGATGGGGACTCCGGTGTTCTCCGTCTCCCCCTCCCAATGCTCTCGGATCAGGTCTAGGGGGCCCCGGACCTTGCGCCCATACAGCAGTTCGAACGGGGAGAATCCGGTAGTTTCCTGCGGCACCTCCCGATAAGCGAATAGGAGGTGTGGCAAGAAACGTTCCCAGTCCCTATATTCCTGGGTAAACGTCTTTAACATTTGCTTAAGGGTCCCGTTAAACCTTTCGCATAGTCCGTTGGTTTGGGGGTGATATGGGGAACTGAGTAGGGATTTTATTTTACAGACCTGCCATAGTTGTTGCGTTAGTTCCGCCGTGAACTGGGTGCCCCGGTCGGACAGGATTTCTCGGGGAAATCCTACACGAGAGAAGACTTGGACCAGCGCATTGGCTACCGTGTCTGCTTGGATATTAGATAGTGCCACCGCCTCCGGGTAGCGGGTAGCGTAATCCACAATAGTGAGGATATACCGTTTCCCGGAGGGGCTGGGAGTGGCGAGGGGTCCTATCAGGTCAATGGCCACTCTACTGAACGGTTCTTCGATGAGGGGCATGTTTATGAGGTGTACCTTGGGGTGGTCTCCTCTTTTGCCGACCCTCTGGCACACTTCGCACGTATTACAGTACGTACGCACATCGGTATGTACCCCTGGCCAAAAGAAGGTATGGGTGATACGTTTAAGGGTCCGGGTTACGGCCAAATGTCCGGCTAGGGGGATGTCGTGGCCTATCCGGAGGATATCTCGTCGATATTTGTGAGGGATTACTAACTGCCTCCTACGGTTCCCTTTCTTTTCCGTCTGTCGGTACAGTCTCCCCTGTTCCCATACAAATATCTCTTGGTCGGATCCCCCCGTCCCAGTGTCGGCCCGCTCTCGGTATTTCTGGAGAGTGGGGTCAGTTTTAGTCTCAGTCTCGAAGGCGGTAGGGGTATCCCAGGGTAATGGGTCGGGGAAGGTAGGTACAGTCGGGATCGGTCTTACCTGAGTCTCCCGCACCGGTGAAGCCTCTCGAGCCCGTCCTGCCTGGGACCGGGTGGTAACCGGATATGCCTCTGAGTTATAGGAGGGGGCAAATGCCGAAGTCATAGGGCCCAGGCCGTTGCCCAGTAAGACCTCAGCGGGTAAACTGTCCATGATCCCCACCCTCACAAGTCCTTTTCCCGCACCCCAATCAAGATGTACTTTTGCTGTGGGTAATTTGTATATGTCCCCTCCAGCCACTCGGACTGCCACCGTGTCTGTGGAGCGTTTATGTGGTGGTACGAGCTTCCCCTGGACTAGGGTGATGGTGGCCCCTGTGTCTCTCAATCCTTGTGCCGGGCGGCCTTCCAACAGTACCTCCTGTCGATGGTGCTGTCGGTTGTCGGTTGCGGCATACACAGGGTTAGCTTCATGTAATGGTCCCAGATACTCTTCCATAGTATTTGCTTGGTCTACACAAAAAGCACGGGCGGGGCGGTTGTTACCCGGGAGGTTGTTGTTTAGGGGGCAGTTGGAAATGAAGTGCCCCGGCTGCTTGCATTTGTGGCAAGTGGGGCGTGTACGCTCTTGGGGGTACTGGCTGGGTGGCCCGGCATATCGAGTAGGTCCGGCCGGCACTGGGGTACGAAACTCGGGTCGGGGGTTTGGTCTAGGGTTTTCTCGGAGTTCGGGCCGGGTGGCTATTCGAGAGTGGGAGTATTCGTGAACTTGAGCGTCCCGATGTTCGTCAGCTAGTCGGGCTGCCGCATTGAGATCGCTCGGACGCCGATCCTTTACCCACTCTCTGTCCTTTGGGGCCAACCCGTCATAAAAATGCTCTAATAAAAACAGTTCCAACACTTCGGTTGCGGTAACGGCACGGCACCCATTCATCCAGTGGGTAGCCGCCCTCCGCATGCGGTGAGCCCATTCAGCATGGGTGTCATTTACTTTCTTACTGGTGTTGCGGAATTGTCTGCGATAAGTGTCGGGGGTTACGGCATATCTCTTAAGTAGGGTGTCTTTTACCGTCTGATATTGCTCCGCTTCCTCGGGGCTGAGAGTCCGAAAAGCTTCCATAGCTCGACCCGCCAGTTTCCCGGCTAGTATCTTGGGCCAAGCTGTTGTGGGGATTTGGTGCAGTGCACATTGCCGTTCAAAATCGGCCAAGAACTCGTCAACCCCCATTTCACTCTCCACAAACGGCTTAAATGCTGCAAAAGGAATCTTTGGGATTTCCGTTGTCTCCGGGGGGGTTCGGCCGGCGAGTTTCATTTTGTGTTCGTGGGCTCTGGCCTTTTCGACATCTGCCTCAGCCTCGGCCATCAATTGCCGTATGAGTTCCAGGGAGGGGTTTGGCCCATACAGGGGCAGCCTCTCCCGGACCAACCGGGTTTTCTCATCGGTGCAAGTGGCAGTGGCTTCGGCCATGGTAAGGCTCTGGTCCATTTCTGTTAGTTCCGCGATTAGCTCTCTCCTTGGGCGGCTGTTCGCGTGTCCCCCTCGGCTCTCCAGTAAGTCCTTTAACGTGGTGCGTTTCAATTTGTCGTAGTTCCTCTCCATCCGTTCTGTACTTCTTCTAGGAATTCCAGGATGATCCCGCCGCTGCCACCAATTGTTACGATTGCCCCCTGTCTAGCAGGAGGGTTGATCGCTTGGATGTCCTGGTTCCTGGCTTGAAGAGTAGAATGGAGCGATACTCGGTAGAGACCTGTAAGTGTAGAATCTCCCCCTAGCTATGGTGCAGCTAGGATATTCTTTCCCCCCACAAAACGAGTCGAGGCTGCGAATTGAGGGTCAAAATGAGAACTCAGGACTGGGATGCCCAGCCTGCTTTTTATTGGCAATACATACAAAGAGGACACTCCCAAGGGGAGGCATAAAATACCCAATCATATATTGGGTTCAACCCACATGTCCCCTCCCCTCAGATAACCAAGTAACACAATTATATTACACATACTTTTGTCCACATTCTGGATGTACCCCAAAACCAGGGGGTACACCCATACACCCTGCATCGCTAGATAGATCTTGTTCTGGAGGCCAACATATCCAAAAACTGGTCGGATCGAATGAGCGGTTCGGGAGTTAGGGGCTCCTAAAGTTTAGACCGACCGCACGGACTTTTCAGCCGAAAATAGTTCCATACGTTTAGGCCTTGCGGTCGGTCTTCGTTCGGACGGTAAAAACCCCACAACCCTTTGTCTTCCGTAGTCCTTCCTGGGGTCGCTGTAATCCCCAGGTGCAGGGCAAGTGCTTTACTGAACGGTGAATAGTTCGGTATGTCCAACACTGAGTTCTGTGATCCTGGAGGTCTCAGCGGTGTTCGCCTAGGTGGGTCTCCGTTTTTGGTTCCAGATGATTCTGGGCGACCACCGCTGATTGTAGGTAAGATGGCCGCGACCACGTGCAAAAGTCCCGAAATGGCGGCCACCTCTAGGTGTACATAGCGGGTTCGGGCTGGACCATACGAGGACTGTAAATTCGTCAGAACAGTGTCCAAAGCACCAAAAGTATGGGACCGAATAAATCTTTTATAACAGGGGACAACAGTAATGTAACACTGGGCAATGCCTATGTAGCTTTATGTTAATTACATGTTTTGCTAGGCTTCTGTCCTTAAAGGGGTCTTACTTTTCTGTAATTGCTTGACTGTTCTCTATGATCGTTTTTATTAAGTGGCACAACTTGTCCAATCAAGTTAAAAAAATTATATATATTATTCCCGTACTAAGAATTGGTTGAGAAAGGTCAACCAGTGGTGCTGTGAGCTCAAATGTTAGCATATTAAATAGGAGTAGGCCCTCTGGTACCATAGGCTTATCTATATTTCATTTAAGGAGCTCTAAAACTATCTGAAAAGATTGTTTCACTCTCCCTAATTAGAAACGCTCCTTGTTTTGATTTAAGTTCTTATGTAGAACTATAAAAACTGAGCAGAAAAAATAACTTATAATAGCTCGACTGTTTTAAATTGTTTAATGAACTTATATATGCTAATGTTCTTCTAATGTTGCACATTTTAATGTTATTATTATAAAAATGTAATGTAGACACCACTTTATTTTTTGTGTCTTCTTTCCACCATTTTTTTCTGTATACGTGTCATTTTTTATGTTAATGTTGCAGAATATCTCAGTGATAAATTAATTGATTTCCCTTATGTAACATCTGCATTCTTTGTATTAGCGGTATATGATGGAAACATGGTGGGTCTTTCTATCTGCCTGTCTTGTATTGTTATAGATTTACTTATGAACATTGGCTTTCTCTTTTTATTTGTTTGCTTATTTTATCTTTACATAAATAACCAATTCTATTTTTTCCTTTCTGAGATAATTATAACATTATAACTGGCTATGCCAGTATACCAGCCATTATTTTCATTATAACTTTTCCGTTTTAGCCACTGATCTCACTATTATGGAAATTAGTCCAGGGAGTTTATTCCCTAAACTATGTGCATAGCTACAGATGGCTAGAAGACCATTAATATTTCCTTATTGTATCTATACCTGCAAGGTATCTAAATCTACACTTATTTCTGCACATCGTACATCCATATTTAAACAACTATGTCATAAAGAACAAGCCGTGGTCAGAGTATTAATTCCTAATACAGTTAACAAAGGATAATGTATCTCAGGATTCATGCAAGTTTTTAATTGCTTAGGCCCGTCGGCAGGCTGGTATGTTTTATTTGAATTAAGTGACCCCTCACTTGGTTAATGTAACTATTTATAAAGGATAACAAACCTGATTTGTCATGCATTCTGTATCTGCCTAATACCAGGTTTTGTTGTATTTAAAAACAATATATAATAATAATAATCTACTACCATGGTAAGGACTAATGATTAATTTCCAATATGGGAGCTGGCAACTCCTTGTTTAATTGCTCGTTCAGGATGAGAACCTGATTTTGAAGATCAAAGCGGACCTGGTAAGAAACATTGATTCTTTCTTTAGTTTCAGGGACAGGGAAGCCTCCGGTTTTCCTTTCTAGAGATAAGCGTGTATAAGAAAAAAAAAACATGCTGTGTCTGTCATTGTTAGTGTGGCAAAGTCCTCCCCCTCCCTTTACTGATGGGCAGAGATGTTGCTGAGAGGCTAAGCAAATAGTTATGTTAACATTTTGGGAGATTTGAAAAAAACAAAACAAAAAAACAACAACTTAACGGTAATTTTTTCGGGTATTGTCCCCTCAGATATAGCCTGCTCTAACAAGATTTCCGGTTTCACCCATTTTACATTTGATCAATAGATCCCCTACAGTATAAACTACAGGCCTGTGCATTGTCCTGTACTCTAGGACTATCACTGGGTTAGGGATTCAGTACATAAGGTTAAGTGGGCAGAGTGGAATTCTGGGGCACAGTCTAGCACACCACCATCTTGCGATTTCACCAGCCACTACTGCTCACTTCAACCTTTCTTTCTACGGGTTGTGCTTCAATTACCTCAATTACCCTTTTTGGATAAAGAGAAAAAAAATTAACAAAGAGATAAAAGTAAGAGAAATGGATGAGAGTGACAAAGGAAGAAAGAGAGATCACATGTAAGTATCTATTGCTACAGACATGATCCTACAGTGTCAGCATGTATATGTTTGTGTTGTGTTTGTCAACCGCAGGATAGTAAGTTTGTATAGAACTAATTACTATTTTACTTTATTTGACTTTATACTCAACTTAGATACATACATAGCTACATAGGCTGAAAAGAGATTTGCGTCCATCAAGTTCAGCCTTTCTCACATATGTTTTTGCTGTTAATCCAAAAGGCGTGTGTGACGAAACCAATCTCGCCACATTGTATTGGAGGAGCCTGGTTGCCCGCCTGCTGCCTTTGGACTATGGCCCTGGGAGATTGGACCCTTTACAAACAGTGTTCGGCCCTTCTATTACTATGGGAGAAGAATTGACACTTTTTATAGGACACTTCGGATGCAGCCGAAGTGCCGAAGTTACCGAAGTGCCGGAGTTCCCGAAGTTGTCGAAGTCGTCGAAGTGACCGGCATCGGACAAAGGACCACGTGGCGGCGGCCATTTTAACTCGGACACCGCCGACCCGTACCATCGACTTCATTTCGACACTTCGACTAAAGTCGAAGTACCGGCCATACTTCGAACGGGACTTAGCCGTTTTTATGCTAGAAAGTGACCGACCGCACAGCCCAAATCCATGGAACTGTTTTGGGCAAGAAAAGGTGCTTGCGGTCGGTCATAAAAGGACTTTTGTGTAACTTTTTATTTACTGGAGGGATCTGTATGATTTTTGAGAGTGGTTATGTTTAAAGTATGCTGAGTCCGAATATGTGATTGTTATGTGGATGCAATGTATGGTTGTAAAGTTATGAAAGTTATGGAAAAGTATATTTGGAACTGTACACATAATGGGATTAAGTGTCACACTAAGGGGAGGGGATGTGTGGGAGGTAACATCTATGTGATTGGTTATTTTATGCCTCCCCCTGGGTGTGGCCTGTATGTGTACTCATGTAATAAAAACCAGGCTGGGTGCCCAGCACCTCAGACCACTGCTTGACCCTCAACACGGAGCCTTGTCTCGTTCTTGGGGGGATTCACTGTATGCTGTTGGAGATTGATTGCTAAGGAGTGTAAGCTGATGTCTGCTTTTCCTGTTCGTCTGCTAGCAGCTATTCGTGAGGTTCCAGCTGGAGTGCTACCTTATTCATCCATGTCCAGTTCGTGAGTTTTGGTGCTCTTACAGTAGCTGTGCCTTTTTGGGAAAAGGGGATTATCGCCTAAACGGATTTTTCCCCTTTTATGCTGAAACGGTCCGTAACAATTGGTGGCAAGCGGCGGGATCGTTCCTACAGCCAGAAGGACAGCTACAGGAGACACCATTGCTCTGGATTTTACAATTTGACAGCACCAGCATGGAACCAGCAGTAGAGTTCGAGGAGGGTGACATGGATGACCGAGATGCAGTACGCAAAGGCATCTGGTACCAGGCACTGGGTATGGTGGAATACCAGCAGGACGGGAGATTCCCCAAGGAAGAGCAGCGGTTGCAGAAGCGAGTAGCCCTGCGGATGCCCTTCCTGGGAGAGCAGCCCCTGGAGGAATGGGTGAGAGAATTGGAACACCTAGTATGGCAGGAGATGTGGCTGGAGGATGCCTACCAGGCGCTTTGGTGGTATGTCGCACAGTACCTGCCCTGGACAGCCGAGCATGACAAGCCAGAGGGAGAGGAGTTGGATGGTCCTGGCTTGTTATGGGAGTCTTTCTCAGAGCCGGAATTTGGGAGCCCCACACAAGCCCGGTTCAGTGATCTCTTTGAGTGGAGGGAGAGCAGGTATGACTGGGACGACACTCAGGAGATAGAGCAAGACCTGGTCCACCTAGTAACCCGAGAGATGGAGCTGGAACAGGGCTACCAAAATCTGTTCCACTCCAGTGAGAAGGCTCAGCAGGGAAGCGCAGACCCAGATCCAGACCCCTTCAGCTGGGAAGATATTGTACAGTTTTACTGGGAAGAACCCCAGGTGGCCAGTGGAGATGGGACCGAGGTCTCTCCACCGGTCCGGCAGGGAATTGGGAGCCCAGTCTCCATTCCCCAGCGGCAGTGTGAAGTGCAGGGAGAGGAGAGCAGCGTCCTCCCTCCCCAGCGGCAGGCTGAGTTACAGGGGGCAGAGGTAGTTGTTCCTGCCCCCCAGCAGCAGAGTGATATGCCAGGAGGGCAATGTGAATTACAGGGAGAGGAGAGCAGCGTCCTCCCTCCCCAGCGGCAGGCTGAGTTACAGGGGGCAGAGGTTGTTGTTGCTGCCCCCCAGCAGCAGAGTGATATGCCAGGAAGGCAGTGTGAAGTGCAGGGAGAGGAGAGCAGCGTCCTCCCTCCCCAGCGGCAGGTTGAGTTACAGGGGGCAGAGGTTGTTGTTCCTGCCCCCCAGCAGCAGAGTGATATGCCAGGAAGGCAATGTGAAGTGCAGGGAGAGGAGAGCAGTGTCCTCCCTCCCCAGCGGCAGGCTGAGTTACAAGGGGCAGAGGTAGTTGTTCCTGCCCCCCAGCAGCAGAGTGGTATGCCAGGAAGGCGGTGGGAAATACAGGGAGAGGAGAGCAGTGTCCTCCCTCCCCAGCGGCAGTGTGATGTGCCGGGACTTGGGAGCCCAGTCTCCATTCTCCAGCGGCAGTGTTATTGGTCGGGAATTGGGAGCCCAGTCTCCAGTCCCCAGCAGCAGAGTATCCAGCAGGGAATAGAGAGCCCTGTCTCCTTTCCCCAGCAGCCGGACTCTGTATTGGGAGGAGAGACAGTCGGTCTCCCTCCGCAAAGACTGAAAGTATGTATGGGAGAGGAGCTTGTTACCACCTCTCCCCAGCGGCGGATCATTAATGTACAGAGTGTTCTATCGGGAGAGGAGCTTGTTACCCCCTCTCCCCAGCGGCAGCTTAATGTACCAGGGGGAGACTGTAAACCCCCCACCAGTGCAGATGGGACCGTGGTCTCTGCACTTGCCACACAGGGGGTAGGGATGGTCGGTCCTACCCCTCCACGACAGAGCTGTGTATCCAAGGGGGAGACAACCGGTCTCCCCACTCAGCAGCAGAGCTATGCAACTAAGGGGGAGACAGTCCGTCTCCAGCAACCAGGCTCCAACCAGACTACTCCGGTGGTAGTGCTGGCACCAGGACAGAGTACCGCTGGTCTCTGCCCACTCAGCAACCCACCAAGGCAGCCTATCAGTCCCCTACACAGCCGTGGTGAGGCACCTGGACATGGACAAACTTCTCCTCTACCCAGGTGTAGTAACTATTTATTGTGGGTGGGCTGTACTGTTTGCTTTGCTTTGTGGGTGGGTTGCTGGACTAACAAGGGCACTGACCGGCAGGAGGTCAGGTACCCTGTTAGTCTTTTTGGAAAGGGGGAGAGATGTGACGAAACCAATCTCGCCACATTGTATTGGAGGAGCCTGGTTGCCCGCCTGCTGCCTTTGGACTATGGCCCTGGGAGATTGGACCCTTTACAAACAGTGTTCGGCCCTTCTATTACTATGGGAGAAGAATTGACACTTTTTATAGGACACTTCGGATGCAGCCGAAGTGCCGAAGTTACCGAAGTGCCGGAGTTCCCGAAGTTGTCGAAGTCGTCGAAGTGACCGGCATCGGACAAAGGACCACGTGGCGGCGGCCATTTTAACTCGGACACCGCCGACCCGTACCATCGACTTCATTTCGACACTTCGACTAAAGTCGAAGTACCGGCCATACTTCGAACGGGACTTAGCCGTTTTTATGCTAGAAAGTGACCGACCGCACAGCCCAAATCCATGGAACTGTTTTGGGCAAGAAAAGGTGCTTGCGGTCGGTCATAAAAGGACTTTTGTGTAACTTTTTATTTACTGGAGGGATCTGTATGATTTTTGAGAGTGGTTATGTTTAAAGTATGCTGAGTCCGAATATGTGATTGTTATGTGGATGCGATGTATGGTTGTAAAGTTATGAAAGTTATGGAAAAGTATATTTGGAACTGTACACATAATGGGGTTAAGTGTCACACTAAGGGTAGGGGATGTGTGGGAGGTAACATCTATGTGATTGGTTATTTTATGCCTCCCCCTGGGTGTGGCCTGTATGTGTACTCATGTAATAAAAACCAGGCTGGGTGCCCAGCACCTCAGACCACTGCTTGACCCTCAACACGGAGCCTTGTCTCGTTCTTGGGGGGATTCACTGTATGCTGTTGGAGATTGATTGCTAAGGAGTGTAAGCTGATGTCTGCTTTTCCTGTTCGTCTGCTAGCAGCTATTCGTGAGGTTCCAGCTGGAGTGCTACCTTATTCATCCATATCCAGTTCGTGAGTTTTGGTGCTCTTACAGTAGCTGTGCCTTTTTGGGAAAAGGGGATTATCGCCTAAACGGATTTTTCCCCTTTTATGCTGAAACGGTCCGTAACAGCGTGAAAAAAAAAAAAAAAAACAGTCTGAAGCGCTTCCAATTTTGCACAAACTAGAAAAAAAAAGCCTTCTTGGCCCCAAAATGGCAGTCAGATCTCTCTTTGGAACTTAACTTAGCAAACTATAGTAATAACAATAAAAATTGTGAATGTGGTTTTATTGTAGAATAATTCTGGGATAACAGTACTTCCCTATGTATGAATGGAACTATTCGTATAATATAATACAGTTTTTTAATAAGGTATGGACTGTATCATAGGTGACGTGTATGTTCTACCTTGTGTTGTAAAGCTGTGACTTGTTAATACTCTATAGCGCTAGCAGGGTTATAATTTAACAAATGCTGACCCAGTGTTGTAAACAGCAGCAACACACCTATATCTGTCCTGAAAAACATCCACATCTGGTAAATTACCACTGACTGCTCCAACAACACCTGTTATTCTGTAAGATGCGCTTTACCAGCTGGAATCTTTGGGAAAAAAACACCAGCTGTCTATGTATAAACCACATTAATTGACTTTGATGTCATGAATTATATTTACTAAATGGAGAATGTTTGAAAAAGGTTTTTTTTTTTCAGACGTTGCACATTGACTAACCTTGCAATTTCATGTGGTTTATGTGAAACAAATAAGACGGGTGAACGGACGGTTATCAAAACATCGGAAAGATAGACGTATGGAAAAACGGATGGAAAGGACAGGATGACAGACGTAATGGTGGGTGGATAGAACCAAAGGTAAGTCTGTAAGGGTATGAACAATAATAGACATAAAAAATAATTATCTTAATGGTTAGGTGATTTTAGATGCACTTTAGATCATTACTGTTTGACAACTGCCACATTTATTAACACAGTACCCATGAGAGTAATTAGCACTAGATATTAAGGCTTTTGTAATTGCTGAGCAATGGGAATAAGGGCAGAGGTGTATATAATAAAATAGTTGAGATCATTATCTCAAATTAGGTGGTTAGTTAACAGATTTTCTTGTGAAGTAGAATTTAAAAATGAAGGTTGCATCTTCCGGAATAAGGCAACTGTTTCAGGAAAGTTTGCTTTTTTTTTTTTTTAACCTGTCAGGATATTTTTCCAACTAAGTACCTTTTATGTAAACATTTTATTCATGAAGTATACATAATGGCAAATACCATTACATTCTGAAACAATATCATATTAAGAGAAAGTCTGCGGTACTTACTTACTGTATCTGTACAGATATATGTGTATAAACGCAAATTTAATGAACTGGTCCGACAATCTTCAAATAGTTTGTGTTTGTTAAACTTATTTATAGAGTGGAATTGCCTAAGGCTTAATGTTCCGGTGTAAAGGAATATTTTAACAAACGTGTTTCTAACATTAAAGTGTTGCCCTAACTATTTAGAATACTGGGACACTATAAAAAGTTGAATAAAGAACATTTACTTACCTTATATCCCAAACCGCCACGGCTCATCTCATCTCACAATGAATTCAACATATCCAATATTTTACCACAGGGGAGCATTTGGGGGATACTGTGTATTTGTGGCAATTGCCATGCTGCACTAATCAGCATCCCTTTTTTAAAGTCTTAGCTCGGTGCACCTCTATGGGGAGTCTTCATGTAGAAAGTGAGGACACCGAACATCAATCCCACAATGTTTGTGAGTCAGCAATAGAAAGCACTTCTAGTGGCTGTCTGAGTGATAGTCACTTGTCGTGACCAATGCTAACACTGACTTTTCTCAGATTCAAGTTATAGGAATGTCATTGTATATATGTGTAAATTACATATACACTTAGTAAACTTTACTGATACAAGGTCCGTATTTTGACAGAAAATCTAAGCATTAACTTTCTTGTTTAAAGTTAACCCACCACACTAATGATTGCCAAAGAAAATAATATGCAATTTGATATTTGATTTTGTGTACATACTTTCTGTCAAGTGATACCTATAAACCTTACCTATATAAGGTTTGACCCAGTAAAATAAAAGAAAAATGTCGATTAGACATTTATAAGGAATCCACTGGTGTTTGTTGGTATACAAATTCCCATTGCAAAATGTAAACATAAATTCTCATTGTGGGCATAATGCTATAAATAAAGTTACATTGGCTCAAATTAATTATGCTATTGCAGACTGTCAATATGCTTTGATTATGTGCTCTTGGCATTTAGTCCCTTATCCTTAAAGGACCACTCTAGTGCCAGGAAAACATACTCGGTTTCCTGGCACTAGAGTGCACTGAGGGTGCCCCCACCCTCCACTGAGGGTGCCCCCACAGACTGGTTTCGGAGACTGTTTGCCTTCTCCCCCCTTTATCCTGTTTTATTATTATATTGAGGACCCCAAGGTACCATTCCAACACTTCATCCTACTCCACTTCTGAAAATGCATTTCATCAGATGTGGTTGTTATTATGTTTCTGTGACACTTGGGACATGTATGTACGTAGTGGGCACTAGATGAAATACACATGACTGCTGACTTCTTCGATCACCAAATCCCGTTACCCTTCCATTCCCAATAAGTAACGCAACACCATGTTAAGTGGGTAAGGGCAACGGCCACAGCTTTATTTAAACCAGCACAACCAAATACTATCAACTGCTGGTTTTACCAACAGCAGACAAGTACACATTAAACTTCTTCCAGGCCCTCTTCTGCCTGTTCTTCATCATCAACCAAATTCAGGCTGCGACTCCCCAAGCCCATCCGGGCATTATTCATTTACCAAGCTTGCTGGCGCAGGAAACTTGCAGCTGAGACAAAATTAGAAAACAAGGAAAACACAACACAAAACAACAATTCCAGGGCAGAACAATTTGGGAGGGTGGGCAGGAAAGACACTGCCAGGCTCCCTTAGGCCGTGTTCACCAGTAGTCTGGTAATTTTCCCAGAATTTCCTGTCAAACCAACTGTATCCATTTGGTTGCTATGCCAGCCCCTCAGGGTAGCAGTCATGCCCCCCTCCCCCCTCCCTCCCTATTCGCTCTGGGGGTTGGTCTTTACCATAAACTACACGCAAACCCACCAATAACGACAGACACCAACGTTGGATGAAACAGGCCACAGCATTTTAAAGCATATGAATACTGCATAACACATATCTTAACTTATCAATTTTTAGATATAACAAACAGTTCAATAAATTAAATTATAAATAACACATAGTGTTATAACGTATGTAACCTAATTAAAATGTAATCAAAAATGTCCTTGCCAATCTTACTAACCAACTGCATATGATCAAACCACTGCCATGCCAAAAACAAACCAGGACCCATAAAAAGAAGGGAGGCTGGAAGGGAAGCTGTTGCTGACCTGGATCCTAAGTGGTAGTGAAGTAAGCTAATAGCCACCAACCAATAATACTATACAAACACTCCCACACAAACATTCCAGCCAATCACAGATCATCCATCCCCACACTCATACATGTGCCCTTGTCCGCTAAGCTGCGTTATCTCCTTTGGGCCTTTTCCACTGTTTGCTTGTAAGAATTGTGATGCCAATATACCCTGATGCATAACATTATCAAGCTATGCGTGACTCATGTTTACTAATGTATGTACCATCTTTTAATAATTGTGTGTTAAAGACACTGTGTAATGTTTTACCTGTAAAATGCTTCAATAAATATGACAAAAAAAAAGATGTTTTACATGAACGATAGTGAAACCAACCAACCCCACATTGCGACAGTTTTACATAGCAAGCCCATTATAGGTTAGACAGTTTCTTTACACAGACAATAGACAAATTAATTAGATTAACAAAGTGTCTTTATATTTATAGGCCAATAATCATGGGTTAAAGACAATAATCTTTTTTATTTTTTTATTATTTATTAATTGGCTTTGCCAAGGGGAATTTTCCAGTGGAAATATTGCAGTGAACTATTACTTTAGTCTGACAGCATAGAACACATGCTTCAGCTACGCACCATTACCACTGTTAGAAGGATTTCTGAAATCAGCCCCAGAACTGACATAAAAAGATTGGCAGATTACTGCTCATACGAGTTCAACATTAGCTAACTCACATCTGGAGAGCAATGCTACACTACTATCAAAACTAAACAAAATAAAAGCAAACAATTTTTGTTAATAACATCTTTCATAGTATTTCTCACTCAAGTGGAGCACAGCAAAGGTCTATGGGAAATGTATTGTAGTACATAAACTCGCTTTCAACCTCTCAGTTATGGAAAAACAAATAATAATTTGTTACTATTTCCTAAGAAATTGTTGGCAGCACCCGTTCATTTTCACATGTTTGTAGCGCATATGGTTTCACAAGTTACTCTTCTTGCACATACAAAGGGAATTCAAATGTGAATATTTTTATGTTTACTGATTTAACTTTTATTTCATAGATTTGTAGTCTCTGTAATATCCAATTCACTTGTATTTTATAATTCATATAGATGTGTTTTTTATAATGTATAATTCACTTGCAGGTGATGCAAACCTAGTTGAAAGGACACTCCACTGCCCAAATGCAAATACAATATATAAAAATCATTATTTACTATTTATTTATTAAATAATCTTGTTTAAGTAAAGTAATTCTGGCTACTTTTGTACTAGGATTGTGACATTTTCCTTTTTATTGCTTTTTTTTATTTTTGCCAGTCATCCTGTTCATCATTCCAGAGAGGATCTCACGAAAGAATCCAAGGTGGGGATTATACTACTCACACCTTATTCATTAAGCGGTGTGTCTGCTCAATTAAATGTGAGTATATTTATTTTTATTTATTACTCCTGGTTTAGTGTACACAGTGAGAACTATTGTTGTAACTTTTTTTCATTTTTCGGCTTGTGGTTCCTATATTGTTGTGAAAACTGCACTGCTGACTACACTACTACATGTATTCTACAAGTGGGGAATATACCACTGTGCGCCCATCATACTAGAGCTGATCTTAGCTCTATAAAACATAAGTAGGACCATAAAAGACGTACACTTTAAAAGTACCACAAAATATTGGAACATATTGCACTATTGGCTTTCTTCTTTTATTTTGTTTTATCTATATGGTTCCCAATCAACTTTGGATCCGGTATCCCTATAGAAAAGGAAGAAAAGACTCCTCAATGGGATTTGGCTGCTACCTTTGCAGGTTTGCACGCTGACTTTGGACTTTTATATTTGCTACTTGTTCTTTGTTTATTTGTTTAGTTTTTTTATATTTTAAACCCATGTGTTCATAATTGGTGCAACCTTTCCCTGTTTTGCTGCATTATTCTATTTATGTTGGGTCTTTGAGGGAACCCCATCTTTTAGGTTTGCTGCAGCCTTTTCTTTTCTATTTGATCCTTCTGTTTGCTTTTTATCAATGCCTGGTGAGCCATAACAACCTACAGGGCACCATAGTAGTTATAGTGCTTGAAGTGTTCCTTTAAGGGTTATCAATTGAATAATCATGTCATTACAATTTAGTCTTCAAAAAGAATCTACTTCGAACATCCCATTTTTTTTTAACAACTAGGAGCTGTGCAGACCTTTCAATTCCAGAACAAACAACCTGGATATTCTATGCTCATATACTGTAGGTTCTCTATGGACCAGACTGGGATATTAGCAAACATGTCATTTGTATATAGTGAGTTAAAACATAATCACAGTCTTGATGTAAGTGTTTAAAAGAGTCAGTAAATAAAATAAATAAAAAAGCAAAATCGTTTTACATTTTTAATAGAAGTTAGTCCCATACTTCTTTGCCATGGTGTCTGTTCCTGACTCATGGTTTGCTGATAATATGCTTGCTGCATCCTTGATACTTGAAGGAAGGTAAGGCAGAATGGAGTAGGCACAGCAGGTGACAGGAGAAAACAGATTGACGCAGGTCATATTGTGAAAGAGAGGAACTGTATGTGTTCTTGAACATGGCCCACGGTCTATTGATTTTGTTCAGATTTCAATAGACCATGGCTATTGTTACAGAGAATAGAAACAGTCTGGAGAAGAACAAATTACTTTTATGGATATGAAAGTGGATGGCTAAGGTTAAAATGTTTAATGCCCTAAGTGAATTAGCTGAATGATTTCTGAAAGATATAGCTGAAACTGCTGGCCTAAATGTCACAATTTTCCAATACACCAACTAAAATGTGCATCTGTTACAGATGTGAAAATATTAATCACCTATCTCATTTATCAAACATGTATCGATGCAGTATGTTTATCTATTTATTATTATTGCTCTGACATATTCTGCAGTGCTAGATATATTAACTCTTAGCATGGCAACTTTGTAGCTTTGATGTGGTTGGCAAGAGAATACGTTTGTTATATCTAAAGTGTCCCTGTCCTGCTGAGCACTGCCCTGCAAATGCTTCATGAGTGAGGAGTATCCTATTTTAACCCCAGTTTATAAAAGTGCCGATTTCTATGAGATATCGGCACTTTTATATATAAATTATCGAACACCTCTGGCTGTCAATCAAACAGCGAGGGAGTTTGCTGCCCCCGTCCGTTAGCTCCCCCAAGCTAACGGAAGTGGCAGGCGCATTCTATTTGAGTGCGCCTCAGACCTCCGATCTTCATCTTTAGCTTCTTCTCAGACCTCTCAGATGTGCCTCTTATTGAGAAGCATCTGATTTGTTATTTCAGTCCCTTCCCAGAGTCCCAGAGAAAAAAAGGAGGGCTTGCAAAGAATGCAGTTCATAAAGTCTGCAGCTTTGCAAGCTATTGTATATCCTTGACGAATACATGCATGTAGTATTATTATTATTATTATTATTATTATTATTGCCATTTATATAGCGCCAACAGATTAATTAAGTGTATATTTAATAAACAGTGATTTATACTTTTTTGCTCATTTAGGCATTGTATTGTCCGTTTAATCCCTGGCTTGTAGTAAATGAAGTGTGGAAACCATTACTGCTGCACTTCCAGTAGATGCTTTGATTGACAGTAGCGGCATCATTTCTAACGCTCTTCCCTCCCACTCTGTGATCAGTCTTTGCTGCTACCTGTTAGAAGCAACATGTACATAACTCAGGAATGTGGGGATATAACTGTGGGTGCTCTTATGGAATGCCCATTCTCTCCAATATTGGCACTTGTAAATCCTGCCCCATCCCTCAATAATTGGTCCTTGCAGCAGCTTGTATGTGTCGCAAAAACAGGAATGGATGTCTTCATGCAGACCTGTGCGGCATGGACTAAAAGGTATGTAAACCTCACTCTTCAAACCCTTGTACAATCACACTACAGTGCTAGGAATACATGTTTGTATACTGCCATAGTGCTGCTTTAAAAAAATAATTGTTCATAATGTATGGAAAAAAAATCACTGAAAATGGGCTCCTTCATCGTAGCTCAATGTCAATCTTTGTTACAAATGCTGCCCTTTGCTTTGCACCTGGCAGTCAGCATGGAGAATGTATACAGAGAAGAGAATACCCATCTCTCCACTTCACTTGCAATGTGTGTCCTTGTTTTGCATTGTTTGAACTGAAATTTGATGTAATTTGCTACATTTTTAAATACTTTTTTTTTTTAAATTATACATCTCATGAAATTTTTTTTTAACATGTTATGGGTGATTTTTAGTGTTTGTATTATTCCTTGTTGTAAATTACAGATAAGGCACAGTTTCCTTTTAAAGGACCATTGAACACCCATATGGCACTATAGCGTGCTGAAATGCTTTGTGGGTGAGCAGTCTCCCAGAATAATGACAGTTTATAAACGTGTCTATTTCTATTAGAAATGTTCCTTTTTATAAATGATTAATGAAACACCCCCCTGGCTGTTAGTCAAATAGTCAGATTAATGTTCAAATCTGAGGCGCTTTTCCTTTAAATTGCTACACTGTCACTAGAATACTATCAGATATAATAAGACAGAAAGTGCTGCTGTCCTCTAATTTTCCCCCAGATAATTCAGAAATTACACTTTTGCATTAGTGAGTTAGCGTACTGTATAGAAAATAAATATATTAATATCTAAGATAATGCACTGTAAATATATATATATAAACCATCAAAAATACCCTAAAAAATATATTAATATAAATCACACTTGAGCTAGTTCTGTGCAAGAATAATAGTCTGAGTTACATAGGA
Source organism: Pelobates fuscus (assembly GCF_036172605.1). NCBI lineage: Eukaryota > Metazoa > Chordata > Amphibia > Anura > Pelobatidae > Pelobates > Pelobates fuscus. Next base: position 263,784,681 of record NC_086317.1, read on the forward strand.
ATTCCAATCACAGTCAAAATTCAGGTACATAACAACCTCCAGTGATACCCAGCACTCCAGGGGTTAAGAGGTCTTTTGGATACAGAATCTGCAAGGTAGAAACTCCCAATAGTGTAATATCTCTTATCAAGTGTCGCCACCAATTTACTCATCTATTGGATATAGTATTGCCTGTCTTAATCTTTGCTGGGATCACTGTCAGCAGATGTCCATGCAGGTGGGGCTCACATGACTGATCATAGAGTGATCACAGAGCTTCAGAGACTTCTTAATGAGAAGACTCAGTCTCTTCATGGAAAAAATATAAGGGCTTGTGTAGGCTGCAGTTTATAAGAACTGCAGCTTTTGCAAACTGTTTTAAGATATACCCTTAATGCATATATACCGTATTTATTCGAGTATAACGCGCACACGTGTATAACGCGCACCCCTAATTTTCGATTAAAAATCGGTATAAAATTTTATACCGATTTTTAATCTAAAATTAGGGTGCTTGTTATACTCGAATAAATAATACCGACCGCCGGGCTCATTACAAGCCCGGCGGTCCTGGGGGGGTGGGCAGCAAGCGTTTACTCACCTCCGTGCAGCTCCTCCAGCTTCCCAGTGTAAATCTCGCGAGACCCGCGGCCAGCTCTGACGAAGTCAGAGTGTCAGAGCTGGCCGCGGGTCTCGCGAGATTTACACTGGGAAGCTGGAGGAGCTGCACGGAGGTGAGTAAACGCTTGCTGTCCACCCCCCCAGGACCGCCGGGCTTGTAATGAGCCCGGCGGTCCTGGAAGGTATATTTATTCGAGTATAACGCGCACCCTTAATTTTAAATTAAAAATCGGTTAAAAAAAATGCGCGTTATACTCGAATAAATACGGTACATGAAAATACATGCTTGTATTCATTAGGGGTATATCTACCAAATAGTGATTTCTGTTTGCAGTGGCGTACACACAACGCATGGGGCCCTTGTGTGAAACTGATCTGTGCCCCCCTCCTCCCTTCTTCCCCCCACTTCCTCCAACAGACACATATACATACATACATAGAGACACACACACATACATACAGGCACATACACACACACACACAAGACACACACACATACATACAAACAGACAGGCACACATACATACATACATACAGACAGACACACACACAGACACAGACATGCACACACACATACATACATACAGGCACACAGACAGATACATACATACAGACACACACACACAACACACACATACATACAAAGACACATACATACAGACAGACACGCATACACAGACAGGCACACACAAATACAAAGACACATACATACAAACAGACAGGCACAAATACATACAGACACATACATACAGACAGACATACATATACATACAGACGCACACACACATACAGACACACACACAAGACACACATACATACAAAGACTCATACATACAAACATACAGGCACACATACAGATAGACAGAAAGACACACACACACACACACAGACAGACAAACAGACACATACATACAGACACACACCTACATACAAACAAACACACACACACACAATGTTTAAGTCACCCTCCTGTTTCCTACCTTTTAGGTGCAGGAGGGTGACTGTGTGTGACTGCTTGTAACTGACTGTGTGTTACTGTTTGTAACTGACTGTGTGTGTAACTGTTTGCCTGTAAATGTGTGTGTGACTGTCTGTGACTGTATGTGTGACTGTCTGCATGTGACTGTGTGCGTGTGACTGTCTTTCTGTAACTGTGTGTGACTGCAGGAACTAACAGGGGTTTTACTCTAAAACATCATGTATTTGTCTAATAGATTTGATGCCAGGAGTACCCTTGCCCAGTTTCCTGGTAATGGGGCAAACCATCTAGCTTCTTTCAGCACTGGTGACACGCTACCCACTTCTGCAGACAGGGCTGCCATCAGGAATTTTGGGGGCCCTGACACAGCTCAATTTCTAGCCTCCGAGTCCGCCCATGGGGCCCCCGAACGAGTCCGCCCACATGGCTGCCCACAAGGATGCAGTGACTGTACTGATTGTGGTGTGTGTATAGTGGATGTGGAATGTGTGTAGTGGATGCAGAGTGTATGTGTAAATTGGATGCGGTGTGTGTATGTAATGGGTGCAGTGTGTATAGTGGATGCAGATTGTATATTTGTGTAATGTATGAGGTGTATATTAGATGCAGAGTGTGTGTTTGTGTAGTGGGTGTTTGTTTGTGTAGTGGATGTAGTGTTTGTGTGTATTAGATGCCGTGTGCATAGTGCATGCAGAGTGTGTGTTTGTTTGTGTAGTGGATGTTGTGTTTGTGTGTATAGTGCATGCAGAGTGTGTGTTTGTGTAGTGTGTGTGTGTGTGTGTGTATTAAATGTGGTGTATATAGTGAATGCAGAGTGTGTGCTTGGATAGTGTATCTAGTGTGTGTGTGTGTATAGTGAATGTTGTGTGTGTGTGTGTTTGTGTAGTGGATGTAGTGTTTGTGTGTATTAGATGCGGTGTGTATAGTGAATGCAGAGTGTGTGTTTGTGTAGTGGATGTAGTGTGTGTGTGTGTGTGTGTATTAAATGTGGCGTATATAGTGAATGCAGAGTGTGTGCTTGTGTAGTGGATGTAGTGTGTGCGTAGTGAATGCAGAGTGTGTTTATGTAGTGAAGGCAGAGTGTGTTTGTATAGTGAAGGCAGAGTGTGTGTTTGTGTAGTGTGTGTATAGTGAATGCAGTGTGTGTGTTTGTGTAGTGAATGCAGTGTGTGTGTGTGTGTTTGTGTAGTGTGTGTATAGTGAATGCAGTGTGTGTGTTTGTGCAGTGGATGTAGTGTGTGTATAGTATAGTGAATGCAGTGTATGTGTAAAATGGGGGGAGGGGGGGCATTTTTATTTTAAAAAAAATGTTTTTAAAATATTGTATTTTTTAACATTTGGTTTTAGTACCTTCTCCCAGCTTCTTACCTGGCCAGGTGGGAGAGACCCTGGTGGTCAGTGACATGGTGTTTGCAGCCAGCCGCTGGTCTCTGCAGAGGGGGCCCATAGCACACTCTGACATCCCTTCCCAGCAGCTTCACTGTCTAACTCTTGCAGCCTGCGTGCCACGGGGAGCGTTGCCATGGTAGCCTGTGTAAACGCTCTGATGGTCATGGGGCTCGTGAGATTTAGACAAGGTAGCTGCTGGGAAGTGAAGTGAGAGTGTGCTGTGGGCCCCCTCTGCAATTAACAGGTAGCTGGGGGCCCGCAAGTACACATATATATAGCGAAAATCGCTATATATATGTGTACATAGGCAATGTGGGGCCCGGAACTCCCAGAGCAGTCCAGGCACCCCAGGACCTCCAGGCCCATGACAACCGTCATGGTTGTCATGCACTGATGGCGGCCCTGTCTACAGAGCTGCAGAATCTGGAAACTGATCCAGTTGCCATTAGTTTGTTTATTACTAATAGTTGCCATTAGTTTGACTGCGCTCAGACAATAAATGGCACGCTGTACATGAAAATTTGCAGATAATTGACAACAGCCAGCCCGGAACAATAGTGACTGGCTAACTAAGCACAGTGAAGGGGTTCACCTGAAAAGCTTCACATACAGACTCCAGGTACAATGACCACATCAAGTCACTGAATTGGTCATGGTCCTTGGAGTAGCCCTTTAACTTCAGAGTATGTTTTATATGATACTACATTTTATATATCTATGTTAAAAATAATACTAATGCATTCCAAGTCATGTTCCTACGCGTTGAACCTTATATTCTTTGCTGCACCTATTTTCTCAGATAAATACTTTTTTTGTTACCTAAAAATTATTATTTTTTTTAAATAAAAGAATAGCTTAAAATGTATGGACATACACCTTGATGTTGGTGATTTTATTTTTAGCTTGCAAAATGTGTTACAATAGTTTTACCTCCAACACATCTTTTGTGTTTTTATAGCATTTGTCCTAAATAATTAGCTATATTTTTAAATTCAATTTTGTATAGTTTTTGCACAATCATTCATAAATAAATAGTTTTACTGCATCATAAATGGTCGAAATTCTACATCTAGATACCCAGCTTTAATTTGAAAGTTTATGCATGGAAAAAAAGGAAGCAGATCATCATCAGCTGCAGAAGTTACAGAAGCTGCAGCTAATGATAGTTGAAGGTTTTTACGAGATGGAAATGTTATTTCTTTTACATAGTAACTATATATATATATATATTTATAGTCGGGGACAAAAGCCATAAGGTAAGATAAGTACATAAGAATATAACAGTCGCTTTTTTTGTTGCAAGACACCCAGCAACATGGCAGATGATATCGATTTCACCACTGGAGATGCTGGAGCTTCCACCACTTTCCCCATGCAGTGCTCTGCCCTGCGCAAAAACGGCTTTGTGGTTCTGAAGGGACGTCCTTGTAAAATTGTTGAAATGTCTACTTCTAAGACCGGCAAACATGGTCATGCCAAGGTTCACCTTGTTGGTATTGATATTTTCAGTGGTAAGAAGTATGAAGATATTTGTCCATCTACCCACAACATGGATGTTCCAAATATTAAAAGAAGTGATTATCAACTGATTGGGATCAACGACAAATACCTTTCCCTTCTGACTGACAGTGGTGATGTTCGTGATGATCTTAAGCTGCCAGATGGTGATTTGGGAAAAGAAATAGAAACTAGATTTGAAGGCGGAGAAGAGATTATGATCTCCGTCTTGTGTGCTATGAATGAGGAGTGTGCCGTTGCCATCAAGGCCATGACCAAATAAACATATTCCCAGGCTCGAGCAAAGTGCTCAGGTCAAGATAAACAGATCTTAAATTTGGTTCGGATTGTCACCAAAGCATATGGCCTTTTCAAAACCTCATTATTTTTTTTTTTCCAATTGTTTTCATGTGTTTGCTCGAAGCGGAAATGGGCTATGCAGGTTAACTGGCTATTTTCCAAATCACTGCAGTTAGATTCAGTTTGAATGCTTTAGGTGTTGATATCCTTGCAGGTGTTCATTTTGAAGGTCCATCTGAACTGACGGCATTAGTTTTGTTGCATCAAATCTGCTCCAGATGCATAGTTTAAATCAAGTGTTGATGAAAAATACTGGTTACATACACCTAGGATAAAAGGACAGTTGACTGGGCAGTGTGATTTTTAAAGTACCCCTTAGTATATCTTAGAACAAAATGATACCTAGAACTCTAAAACTAAAAAATAAAGTTTTAAGCCTTATGCATGTTATGTCTGGAGTACAAAGTTCACAGCTTGGACTGAGTAACTTAAGTGATTTAGAAATGCCAGTTTGTTTGCAACTTCCCTGTCCCATCATTATAAAACAAATTTAAAAGTCCTGATGGCCATGTGCAAACAAAATTGTATTACCTCTGTACTCTCCTATGCCAACATGTTGGCTTGCATTTTGTAACCTTATAAACTGGTGTCAAAGCCTGCCTAAAGTTTAGACAGGCACTCTGTATGTTGTATGATTTACATAGTGGGCATACATGGCACAAATGAGAGTTAGAGTTGTTAACGCTACAGATTTTCACTTGAGGCCTTTGTCATCAGACTGAAAAAAAAATAAAAATAGAAAAATGCAGTTCAGTTGCTTTTTTCCTTGTATTTATCTTGAAATATTAAACTGAGTAAAGACCTACCTGGGAATCGGTTTGCAGTGCTTCCAGTGTGATTTTTTATTTTGTGGATTCTACCTTTTGTGACAATGTGGACAATGATCATGCAATCGTCGAGTACTTTTATCAAAGCTGTCAAATCCCTCTTATGTATTTAACTGTGTTAATATATCTAAGGTACCTTTTTAAAGCTGGTAAGGTAACAGTTCTGGATTTAATCTCCAATTACCTCGCCCACCAACCTTGGCGGAACACTCTTCCCTCACATGCATTCTGGGAAGTAAGATCTTCATAGTTTGTGCAGCACAACATTTCTGTGTAATATTGACGTATAACATCTCCTCTCTTGTGCCTACTTACTTTAAGCACCTGCCCTACAACTGAACATCTTTCTGATGTCTTTAAAGCTAGATGTGGCTTAAATTGGATAATTTGCGTACACTTCTTACCGCTACGTAGAAATCCCACAATTTTTTTCATGTACTTTGTGTGAACTTTTAAGTGTTACATTTGGTCAGTTTGTGTATTTCATCTTGAAGGACACCTAGTGCAGGAATGCTGGTTACTGTAATCTTTTGACTTTCTTGAAAGGTTTAGGAAAATTGTAAATGTGCTGACTAACACTGGCTTCTATTCTCTGCATGCATTCAGAATATGCAGTCTAAAGTGACACTAAACAAATGTTTCTACTCATCTGTCGCTTCTTAATGAAAACCTGAATATTCACCCAACTGAGTACACATTAGTGAATGGTTCGTTTTTGACCCATTGGTGATCTTTAAGGGCTAGAGTTTGGTTACTGCTCTAAAATGCACTGCCATTCTATTATTCACTCAATGTGTTCTTTCAAAAAGAAACCGCTTAAGTCTCTCTAAACTGTCAACTTGTGTGAAAACATGGAGTTACTTAGAAACTGGTTAAAAAAATAATTCTTTACTCATTATGTCCTTATACTTTTTTTCTTTTTGTGCATGGCCATCAATCTGTTGGCTACATTTTGGTTTCTAGTCTCCCGTTGTGATCTAGATGTCCTTGGTAATTTTGCAGAAAGTAATATGTATAGATCTACTCTGGGGGGATGACCGTCCTTTGCACATAAGGATTGAAATGACCAACACGATTATAGCAGATGTGTTGTGTGACTTTAATTTGTGCTTTTCCCTCTTGCCCAGCTTCACTTAAGCATAGAACCTACAAACCATGTGAAAGTTGGTTTAAATGGCTAATTCTGTAACTGTTAAAATGCTTATTTGATTGTTGCATACATTTCAGATTCAAGTTAAATGTTAAGTTGCTCTTGCTAATGATTGCTCTTGCTAATGTATGTTACCTCTGTGGTCTACAGTTACTTTGCATCATAAAATGTACACTTGTTTTGTAAATACAAATTTAAAGTGGTAAAAAAAAAAAAAAAAAAAAAAAAAAGAATATAACAGTCGATTGTGGGATTGTGGTGTGCCGGAACCGGCTTGTAATAAAAGAGGGCCTACCCATAAATAGTGATAAAGGGTTGAGGTGGGAGGGATGAACCCAGCGATACCGGTTCTGATTAGAAGGGGGCCTGAGCTTTTATAGCCGGGTTACAGGCTACGCCTTTCTATTTGTAGTCGGGGACAAAAGCCGTAAGGTATGATAAGTACATAAGAATATAACGTCGGTTGTGGTGTGCCGGAACCGACGTAGGGGGTAGGCCTGTGATAAAAGAGGGCAAAAAGGTTGGAGTAAACAAATAACTTTATTGAACATGAGTTACATTGCTAGACCTTTAAATGCTAATCTTAATTATTGTTCTGATTGTGGAATGTAAGTGGTGTATACAGCAGATTTCCACCGCCCTAATCTTTTAATTATGTGAGTTGGGACATTGTGGCTTGAAGTCGCCGAAGCGGCTCCAATTCTGAATGAGTGTCCAGAAAATCCTGTGGGGTCAAGACCGAGTCTGATGAACAGAGTTCTGATGTAGTGTATGAATTTTGCTGTGGTTAAGGGGTAACCGTGTAATGAAAGTAGTGGAGTATTAGGACCGATAAAAACCCATATACATTCAAATAAATGCATGTTATTTGAGGAAAAAAACAAAACATTTTTATTGAGCATATGGAAAAAGTGTGAATTGTAACATGAATTGTGCATTTCAGATAGCAAAATCATGTACATGCCAGGGAAAATATTGGAGCCAGATGCAATTCAATTATGTATGCATTTTTTAAAATTTATTTTTTTCATTAAGAAGTATGAAATTATCAAAATGATTTATAACAAGTATTGTCTATCAACATAGTTTGTCTGTGCGTGTCATTCCAATGCTGAATAAATAACGTACTACAACCTGAAGGAGTCAGAGAAGAAGATAAAAAAAAGAGGTAATAAAATGTCAAAAGAGATTTTTCTTTTCTTTTAATATGCATTTTCCAATATAGATTTCCCATTTCATTTTTTGCCTCCTTTCTGCTAATTATTCTATTCTTCAATACTTCTTTCTTACTAGCACCTATAAAGCAGCCAATCCTAACTCCAAAAACACAGCTGTAAATATAATGGGATGCACATCAAAGCATTCAGGGAGATGCACTTCAGTTAACAGTTTACATAAACAAAAAGCCGAGACCAAAACTACAAACGATATAAACACCTGCACTGAGCAGAACAGAGACTCTTCACAGAGAAAAAAAAGAGTTTTGATTTCTGCTAATCAGAAGCTTCCAGTATACTTTAAAGGTATTCCTTACACTATAGTTCACTCTACCCGGCCCCATCACTCAAGCCTACCCCAGCATGTGAAGAGTTAAAAATCCATTGTTTATTCACCCGATTCCTGCGCCAATCTCCGACAGCGCTGGGTCGGCGCTCTGCCTCCTCTGCTGTCACTGCCTCAGTGCTTTCCTAAGGGATTTAAATGATGCTGGATGTCTCCATTTAGAGCGAAATGATGTCCAGCGTCAGTTAGGCGACCAAAAAATGGTTTGCCACCAGGAAGTGCCTCTAGTGGCTGTTTGATAGAAAGCCACGAGAGGCAGTCTTAGTTTTGCAATGTAATCATTACACTTTCTCAAAAACGACAATGATTTACATTGCAGGACTAAGAGGGGAAGGGACACTGTATCCAGTCCACTTAAATGACATGACATACAATGACATATAGTGTCCTTTTAACTCTTGCAGTGCTGTGCCAAAATGCCAGACTTAACAGACCAGTGTGATGACTGACCAATCAATGTCCGGAGAGGGTAAAGCTTGGGGCAGATCATGTAATTACTGGATATTTGCACAATATTAAGGCAGTGAGTATCTTTCTTTAAATCTAATGTTTTAAAAAAAAAAAAAAAAAAATTGTGCATATTTTAATTACATTATCTATATCATTCTTATGTGTACTTATTACATATGTTTTATACAGTTTATTCGTGATGTATTAGTTTATTTGTGTATTACTAATATTTTTGTTTATTTTTTAACTGATGGTCCTGTCTGTAGAGTACTCTGTGAGTGCAATACATTTGTGGATTTATTCCTACAAATGTGGAAATAGCATGGACAGGGTTTTTTTGTTTTTTTAGCAGGGGCTGGCTCACTGGCGAGAGACTGTTTATGTCACTGTTCTTAGTGCTGGTGCTTACGTATCTGTTTGTCTGGTTTTTCTCATTAATGTGTTTCCAGAAGCTGCAAACAGCTTGCATTGATTTTCAAAATGCTGATCCACGTGAAAAGTTAAAGGGAAACTATAAAAAAAATATGCTCTTTGTAATTTACATTTTAAACAGAAAGGACTTCAATAATATAGACGATTTAAAGGTTGGCTCATTTCTGATATATGGTTTTCTGATTACGAATTCCTGCATATTGCATCTCTTTTGCCAGCCTCTTTATCTCCTTCATGTAAAAGATTAAATATACCTTTAGCTTCAAGAGTTCGCATCCAGAATCTATTTACTAAACTCATAATTATATTAAATTGAAACCCAAATTATAAACTTCCAGGCACAAATGCAAGAATCTGTCATTAAACAGTTATTAAACTGTTAAATTTAACCCAGCTCTAATCCTAAACTGAATCATTCTAAACACACTTCATACAACAGTAACTCATATTAATCTTATAATCCTTTTAACACTAAACACTGTAGGTAAACTAACTGTGATGTTAACCCCTCTCAAACCTTAAACTCCAATTTCCCTTCCAATTTCTAACATTATCCTCAACCCTGCATGCATTTCCATATTTGCATACACTCACTATACTCACAGATTCACACCCAATACATAACAAGCAGAGATATGCACACACATACAAACCTACACACACACACACACACATTACAAATATACACACACATATTTATTAATCAATACCAATATATGATTTTTAGATGTTTTATGCCTGCAATTTCCAGATAAATTCATTCACATGTCGCATATATTGTTTGCTTGTTTGTTTTCTTATTTTGTTAATGGGGCAGCACTTTAAGCGCCTTACAATTTATTTTTAGTTCTCACTTTAGTAAATAACACTGTAAATGAGCCAGAAATTGTAGTTTATGTTTTTTTGTTTTTGTTTTTTTTTAGGGGTTCACATATTGAATGAGCTCTCCTTAATGAGAGTAGTATAAAGGCACAGACGAGTGCCAGTTATGCCCAATATTCTGTAAGTGTCAGTTTGTCCTATCTATTTTGCATTTAGATGCCTACCTGTGCTACCTGACATTTTTAAGAATTAAAATTGATGGCAATTAAAAAATAACAAAAAAAAACACATGCTAATATAAATTTGATTATTAAATCAAATTATTTTTTTATGTTTTACTATACGATAAATGTGAGAATGTTTAAATACCTTTTGATTGTGTATGCAGCCGACCGAATTAAATGTGCTGTGCATAAAGACAGAAGTATTTATGTTGTGGCCAGGAATGATTATAGGCAGGAAAATCATAGCTGTCCTTGCCACCATCTACAATACATTCAATACAAACTGACAATAATAACTGCTGTGTCTGGCAGGTGGCACAATACATTGCAGGTCCCTCCACATGTGGATCTTTGGGTGATGTACAATTTAAACAGGAGATTTGTTATCAGCATGTTTTCCAATACATTATCTTATTAAACCAGGATTAACCTACTCAACAAGTGGCAAATCATTGAGCTGAATAAAAAACCAAATGTTTACTGGGAAAGTGAAGATCCAAAGGGGATATTTATGCTTGAAGGTATGAAAAGCCTAGGGATTCTATTCCTTTGCACAAAAGAAAAAAATATTAATAATGGCAAAACAAATTGTAATGAAAATATATATTCTTTCATCTAGAAGTGGCTCAGCTGTTAGGAGCCTTCAGGTAATAACAAACCCGGGAGTTGAAAATACAAATCTTGCCGTGTACAGAGCCATCTCATTCTCATAATCATGGGCGATACAATCATAGAAGAGATATAGCTGTGCTCACCGACAGATATTTCCTAAAGTATCTTGGTTAGTGCTATTTAATGATACAGAACGCACCGTGAAAAAAAAAAATAATCTTCTTTTTGAAAAAGCAGATCCACGAAAGGACTATGGAGATCACTGCAGAGCTCTGCTCTAGGGACATGGAAGTAATTGCAAACTGCACCAGCCATCTTTTTGCAAGTCCTAGGTGTATCTGTCAAAACCTTCTCAGGGTACAGTTGATGTAGATCCTAGTATCCTAAATGACCATTTGTTTTCAGTTATTCTGTCTCCAGTAGATTTGATCATGTCAACCCTTAACAATGTAATTATAAGTGAATTAAAGGGACCTAGTTAAATAGCATTGCAATTATATGGCATTCAATGTTAGGTGGGCCTCTCAGTCAAGTTATTGACATTTAATCAAAATAAATCAGTACTGAATTTGTATTATCTCCATGAATAATTTTCTAATGGCATGCATTTTATAAGAGATGGAATAATAGAATAATTTAAGCAGATGCAGTAAAGGGGAAAGAGGATGAAGTTCAGTTTGCATTTCAAAAAGGAGAGGCACTATACTCTGAGTATCAAATCAAATGTTAGAATAATATTCAGGTAAAAATGTGCTCTGTTTCATAAGTCCTAATTTTGACAGAGGGGTGGGGATGAGGGTCTGTCTGACCCACCCAAAAAAGTGGATTGTCCACCTAAAAATAGGTGCATCCGTTTGGAATGTGTAGGGTTATCGGGTCCACCATGTTTTCAGGGACGCATATCACATATGCATATTTATGGGCAGCACATGAAAAGGGTTTCCCTGTAGTACGTAGAATTCAAAGGAAGGTTTATAAGATTAAGTAATTAGGCTATTAAGAATCCTGCAGAATATGCATTATATATACTGCAGGGCAACCTTTTTCTTGCATTTTCATAACTATGGCAAAGTTATATGTATCCCTAAGTATGTGTGCATGAGCAATGTATGTTAACTGGCTGATAGCCAAGTTGGTTCCACTCAGGGCAGAGTTGTCTTGATGGACTTTGATTATGATTTTAATGTCCTGAGAGAATTTGGCGCATTGCATCTAGTGTTTACTCTTGCTGGTGAAATTTCCCTGGTGTCTCCAGATGCAGCACATTAGGGAGCAAACCCATAACAGTTGAACAGGACCCCAAAAGCAACATAGTCTGGGCCGATTTGGGGCCATTGGGACCAATGACGTTTTTGTTCTTTTCTTTATGATCGAGATTCATGTAGTAATGTGCAGAATCAGTGATATTGACCTTAAGAACTGAAGTACCTGGCTTGGCAGGACAATGTTCAGCATACTCTTTAAGGATGTGGATTATTAAATGCTTCATAACAATATTAAGCCCTTGGAGAATCAAGTATGACTGAGTGTAGAAGTAAATGTGTAAGTTTAGTTTCTTAGGATTAGGTCATCCTGGGCAGGACTGTCTGTGAAGCTAAATTAAGAAGCCCATGTAAGCTTGCATAACCATAGTTTCAGCTCTCTTAGGATATGTTCCAACTCCTTTATGATATCCTGAAGGTGCTGTAAGAAAGTGGTTAACAGAGAAGAAGATATTAGAGTTGTACAGGCACAGGCTCAAAAACTCCTCAATGATCAAAGTGTAGAGAAAATGACAGATGAATCGGCTCCCTATCTCAGCTACCGAAATCACAACCTTCTTGTTCTCTCGAATATATACACCTCAAAAGCAATGAGAGAAAGCATGCTGTGTAGAATCCCATATTGAATAGACGGGCCATATAATCAATGAGTAAAGTCTTCATGCTGCAATGTGAACACATCAGATACTGTGAAGTCAACTCTCTAAAAGCGTGATCAGAAACTATAGCTCAGATTTTACAGGTCAATACATATATTCATCTCTTTAACACTCACAAGTATTTGCCAGCTCCAAATTCGACAAAGCTCTGCCTATATTTAGGTTTACCTTGAACAGCCCACATCTTAAAATGCATAGTAGGCATTGGTTCCAAATGAGCAGTGAACGTGAAGCCTTGCTTCGCAAAGGGAAATGTTAGTCAGCAGGCAAGAAGTCAAGAAGGCATATACTTTTCCTCGAGACAGTATAATACGAGAGAGAAAAATAGAACTTAGACATATTTAATCTCTCTGTTACCTTGTAACCGTACATCACTCTTAAATCCCAATAACACCATCTGAATAGCTAATTATCACTGCATCTATTATCATGGCATTTAACAGTTGCTGATAGAAATATACTGCTCAGGCAGCACAACAATAGACACCAGATCCTGCTGTATGACAAGGCAGAGCTGATTTATACGGAAAAGGACAGACAAGCACCTTTAGCTGATCAGCAGGTTTAAGACGGCTGTAATGTGACATTGAAAACCTTTCGGCAGCCGGGGTAAATACAGGCATCCTTTTCTCATTATCATAAGAATGAGCAGCAACTGGTGGGTCTGCCACAGCTTGTGAGCCTGTCTGTGTGATCTCTACCATAAGAAGAGTATGAGGTTTGTTTTATATATTATTATTTTTTCATTTGATTTTATAGATAACAAAACAAGGAAGTAAAACATATAAACGTTAGCTAATCACAATATCACACTGCAAAAATAATTAAAATATTTGTATCTTCTTTGCCTTTACATGGGTATTTCTTTGACATACTCTTAACACACAATCAACCAAGATTACTATACAATTCTAAAATACTAAGTGATGTTGCCAAATCTGTTGACCTACATGATTCTAGGAATGATGCTGCAAGGATGCTATGAATTGAGAAAATTTAACAAAATACTGGCTTTAAAGAAATTTTTTTAGCATGTTTTTTTTAGTTGTGCTTGATTCACATACACAAGTGATGGTGTGCTATACATGCTATAGCAAGGGTTAAAAACCAATTGTGGAAGTTAGTTGATACAATGCATTGATTGATGAGTAGCTATGTACCATAGCATCTACACAGCAAGAATCTTCAATTGCAACTGTTTGGAATAGAAGGCATGCACAGCAAAGCAAATGATACACAGGTGACAACGTGCAAGAGAACCTTGCTGATCAGATCAACCTATTATTATTATTATATTTATATAGCACCAACAAATTCCATAGCGCTTTACAGTGGGATATACGTCTTTGTTTGTGTCATGTATATCAGCCAACAAAATCGAGCAACAAAGTATTTAATGAAGTGGAAATCCAGATAACTTACTGCAATCATCTGAATCGTACCCATCAAGGTCCACTTCCTCGTCGTGCTTAGAAGGGGCAGTGGAAGCTGCTCCGTATGCTCCAAATAATTTGTCCACATCCTCCTCTTCCTCTCTGGAACTTTCAGAAGGACTGACAGAAGGCTGGCTCACATTCGATTTCAAGGAGTTACTACGGCTAACTGCCGCGGGAATACCACGGGGGAAACGGGGGAAATAGTCGGAAATTTGTTTGATTGGTTTGATAGGACCTGGGCACACGTCAATAGCCATATGCTCCTGGATGCTTATGGTCATTTTCTCTCCTTTTCGGAGTGTCATGCATGCGATTCTGCTCTGAAACCCAAACCAGAGAATGGATTGCAGGGACAGTGGCTTCTTGAAGTTTAGCTACATAAAGAAGCCAATGTAACCTTTGTAATGGAAGGTCAAACAGGCTCCTGATGACTATGTCTCTTTCTCTCTGAGACTTTCAGACACCTTTTGCATACTGCCTGTAGCTCCGGCAGCCACAAACAGTCTTTATCCTCCCAGTGTTGCTGCTGAGCCTAAGCATGAATGTGAGGGAGAGAAGAATTGACAGGCAGGAGGGGAGGTGTGCCCTGGATGATGTCACTTGTTGGCAACCAAGCAGAATGCAGGAAGCAAAGGAATGAGGGATGGGTCAGGTGCACTCTGCAGCTCCCTACTTTTCAACCTGCCAGCATCATAATTACAAACACTGCCTGTCAAACTGATCAAGGCAAGGGGCAATGCTATTTCTTAACCAGGCTACCATACGAAGCCAATAGCTGAAACTGCCTGCTGTGCCTTTCATTATTCAGTCATCTAGAGTTTTTTGTTATCTTTTTTTTTTTTGCTCTCTTGTACTTGTTCTTCAAGCCTCTTCTAGCCACGGTGCAGCAACACATTGCATCATCAGTCCCTGTGTGTTGCCTGAAAGGGTTAATATTTCAGCGACATGATATTGCATATCAATAGCAATGGCTGAATTACTATGGAGAGACATCATTTCAGCGCTTTTGTGTAGTCCTTTTTTATGGTTTAGCTGGGCTTAACTGTGCATGTAATACACAGAGTGATTGTGTTTTATATAACAATGCAGGAAGTGGCCGTTGGATTATAGAATTCACTCTAAGAAATAAATCTGCATATTACTAAGGAAAGAAATAATATATTGCTAGATCATTTAGATGAATATTATAAGATTATACAAAAAGAAATAAAAACCACAAACAAACAAAAACAAACTACAGAGTGTCAGGAAGGTGAGCAATGCAAGGCAAAATGAAAGTACACAATGGATTAGATGGCAGAGAATATATGAAACAGATTTATTTGCAAACAAAAGACAAATGCAGCCGGTGGAAAGTGCAAACTTCTTTGAACTGAATAAATTGAATACAATTAAAATAACACGTGTATGAAATGTGGCTATCGGGTAGAATAATAAAGATCTATCTTTGATAACTGACGCTTCATCTGTTGTGTTTCAAGTAGTTGCTGTTTGCTGCCCCAGTACCAACCCATTTGTATCACGTGATAATATTTATTTGGATCAAACACATGCACTATATGTAGAACGTGGTTAACCTTTTGGCTGATGATAAAAGGGTGATGGCATTATCAAAATAGTTTCCAAAGGTAAGCAGTTACTGTGATGTAATTCCAGTAAAATACAAGTTTAGCAGGCTAAGATTGCCACAAGGCATATGTATGTATATGTGTTTGTAGTATCAGTTAGTTAATAACACGTAGCTAAGATACTGTCATCACTGTACTGACCAGGTGCAGGAATGTAAGAACTGGAATTACGCGTCCCTCTCCTTTGTATCAGATGAGCCACGTGGTTAGACCGGATGGATGAGTTTAGACTCTATTCATTAAATAGGTTAAGGGTATGTGTGGGTGTAGTTAATTGTGGGAGGAGCTATAGTGCTATATAAGGAATGTACTCTATGTATTCAGTACTCAGACTTTGCTGTATTTTGGTGACGCTAGTCCCTCTGAGTCCCGATCGGTGATCCAATAAAGAATCTCTTCCTTCCTGAAGAAACCTGTGTCCATCTCTCTGTGCTTGGCTTCCGTCAGTTTCTCCGGTATCATTTGGTGCATTGGCCGGGAAGCTCATCGTTCAACGGTAGCTGAGAGGCAGAGGCGTGAGACGGTCTATCTTTGCCCACGTTCTCTACGGCTGCACCCCTGAACTTCTGCGTGGACCTCCCTTCGTCTCGGCGCCACTGGTCTGTTGTCCAGGAGATCATCGGCCTCTACGTGAGAAGTGCTGGGGTGTCCCCGTCGATGAGTGTGAACTCAGGTTCAGGAACGAGGAGGTAAGATAACTGCTGTTTTAGACGGCAGGACCCGCTAGGGGTATACCGATTGTGCGGTAGGCCCAAAGGGGTTTTTGAATCTGTATCTGCCCCCTCTGTCGGAGGGAAGGAGCGAAGGCGCACCGCTCGATCGAACGCTCTTTAGTCAGACCGTTTGATTTGGTTAGTCAGGCGGGGTCCTGGTGTAAGATAGCCCTAGCCGGACACCGGTGTCTTGTCTAGACTAGCGTTCTAGGGTGTATATTACGTTCGCTAGGTCGGAGGGACCGGGAGACTAAGCGGCGCCTGTGTAAATTCGGTTCGCTAGTTCTCATCCTATCTGGGCTAAGTGGGAAGGCGTGTAAATTTGGAACCCACTAGACTTTTGATAGTGCGACTAAGAGGCGCCTGTGTAAATTCGGTTCTCTAGCTCGCTATATATGTGGTGATTGGGCAGTGTGGCTAACCAAAACGGGTGTATATAGTTTTAGGTAGTCCATTCAAGGTACTGGCCAATAGTTTAGTTGGGAATTGTAAATGTGTTAACGATTGTTTTAGTAAAGTGTATATCTTGTTAGATAGCGCGAGCTCAGCCGTCTAGCGAGAGTGTTAATAGTGTGTTGCTGTATTATAGTGCACGGTACCATAACCCTGTATATTTACTGACATTATATAATAAGTACTAATCATTGTCGTCCATTGCATGTTTAACACCATAACCACTAATAATTGTATTGTGACCTTAACTTGTGCTTTGACCTATGCTAACCGTACTGTAACCGCTATTTGTAAAAGACGATGTTACTGGGGTGTGTTATAGACGGGTAATTCGTATATAGAGAATTATAGCGTGGGTGACTGTGTAGTTACGCCAAAGGGCATAATATTGATTATATAGTGACTGGTGTAGCAGCTGTGTGTGTACGGGAATTCCCTGAGTGTTTATTGTTATTGTGTACGTTTCACTTGGTAACCGTACCACGTGGTGCTGTTGCCAGAGGAAACGGGTGTGACTGTTGAATAGTACGCGTGTATAGTAATCGTTGTCGACGACGTTCCACTGTTAAATATGGGTGCGTCGCAGTCAACGATTCCGGATCCCTTAGGATGTATGGTTAAGAATTTTAAAAAGGGATTCAAAGTTTGTGATTTTGGGGTAAAGATGTCTCCTGTACGTTTGGTCACTTTGTGTACTAGGGAGTGGCCTACTTTGGTTGCGGCATGGCCGCCACGTGGCAGTTTGGATCCAACTCTGGTACAGCGCTTACACGTGGCTGTATCGGGTAGGCCTGAACTTTACGGCCAGTTTCCTTATATTGACTGTTGGAGACAGGCCGTAAATGACTCGCCAAAATGGCTCCAGACATGCCACGAGGAGCAGTGTCGCCTCATGGTAGCTAGGACTTGCTCGTCCACTAGGACTGGTGTTAGGCCCATTTTGGACACGCCCCCTGAGTCCGAGATCCCTTTGCCGCCCCCTTACTTTCCGTTAAGAAGAAGTGACGCAAACGCAGGAAGTCCTGCACCCCTCCCCTCATTACCCTCATCCACTTCCGCTTCCTCCTCCAGTACAGGATCCACCCCCCTCGTACTAAATCTCCCCTTCCGGAACCAGAATCCACCCCCATTAGAAACGAATATCCTGATTTGGCGCCACTTCAGACTTCCGGTCAAGCTTCATCTAGCTCGGCTCGAAGTGTTTTATTTACGACCTTTTCCCAAAACCGACCTCCCACATCCCCATACCCTATCTCTCCCCGACCGGAACCCATGACTGACGCCTCTCTACGTAGCCCCATCCAAACCCGACAGTTGACTGGTGCCCAACAATTAAAGCACTATCAGATGCCTCTTCGTCTGAATCCCGGGTCAGCTTATATCGATGCCGCAGGTCAAATGGCACACGCTGACCCAGTCTTCGTATATGTCCCATTTACCACAACCGATCTTTTAAACTGGAAGACCCATAATTCCTCGTATACTGAGAAACCACAAGCTATGACTGATCTGTTCACCTCAATAGTACAGACACATAATCCGACATGGGCTGATTGCCAGCAGTTATTAATGACTTTATTTAACAATGAGAAAAGGACAAGAATAAATCAAGCAGCCATTAAAGCATTAGAGGATAGAGCCCGTGCTTTGAACCAAGCCAATCCAGCAGCATGGGCCGCGACACACTATCCCAACACCGATCCCGATTGGAACGTAAATGGTGCTGATATGGTTCAACTCAGAGCCTATAGAGACGCTATAATTGCTGGCATGAAAGCCGGAGGAAAGAAAGCCATTAACATGTCGAAGACAGTTGAGGTGATCCAGAAAAGCGATGAAGCGCCCAGTGTCTTTTATGACCGATTATTGGAGGCGTACCGCTTGTACACCCCCTTTAATCCGGAAGACGCAGACAATTCCCGAATGGTTAACTCCGCCTTTGTCAGCCAAGCTTACGGAGATATTAAGCGCAAGCTACAAAAGTTAGAAGGGTTTGCAGGTATGTCAATCTCCCAACTAATGGAGGTAGCTAATAAGGTCTATATGAATAGGGAAACAGAAAGCAAGAAAGAGGAGGAGCGCAAGATGCGTAAAAAGGCTGATATGCTAGCGGTAGCGATCGCAGGCGTAGATAAACGGGGCCCAGATAGAGGCAATAATAGATGGAGTAGGGAGCCTTTGAGTAGGGATCAGTGTGCGTATTGCAAGGAAGAAGGGCATTGGAGGAACGAATGTCCGCAAAGAGAGCAGTACGAGAGAGACCAACCCAGGGCAGGCTACGGAAACTTTAGAGGCAGAGCGAGAGGTAGAGGAGGTCCCGGAGGGAGTAATGGTTATAGAGGGAGTAATGGGAACAGAGGAAGTGTTAGGGAAGACAGGTATATTCCAGCAGCGCAAAGGTCTCGCGATAGAGAAGGTAGGGACTTTGTAGGATTGGCTGACACGGTCATGGAGGACTATTGATACCGACCGGGCTCCATCCCCCTTGGTCGAGCGGAGCCTATGGTCGATGTATCAATAGGGGGGAAAAGGAGTGCGTTCATGATCGACACTGGTGCTGAACATTCAGTGGTGACTAATCTAGTTGCTCCTCCATCTGGAAGGACTATTACTGTGATAGGAGCAACTGGAAGAAGTGCTGAAAGACCGGTTCTTAAAAGTCGACTCTGTACATTGGGAGGCCACGTAGTAAAACACCAATTCCTTTATATGCCTGAATGTCCAGTCCAATTGCTGGGACGTGATATGCTATCCAAATTACAAGCGCAGATTACGTTCCTACCAGATGGAACAACATCTTTAAAGTTTAATGGACCTTCAGGTATTATGACTTTATCCGTACCAAAGGAAGAAGAGTGGCGACTTTATACAGTGTTGACTAGCCAAAACCCTAGGAGTGATGAGACATTGTTTAACATACCAGGAGTTTGGGCAGAGAACAACCCACCAGGACTGGCCCGCAATATTCCACCAATAAAAATTGAACTGAAACATGGGGTTTATCCAGTGAGCCTAAGACAATATCACATTCCGCAGAAGGCTAAGAAGAACATCCAATCCTATCTGGATAAGTTCATACGGTATGGTATCCTAAAATTCTGTACTTCCCCCTGGAACACCCCATTGCTGCCTGTTCAAAAGCCCGGTACAGATGAGTATCGACCTGTACAGGACTTAAGAGCAGTCAATGATGCGGTTGTTAGCATACATCCAGTTGTACCCAATCCATATAACCTGCTTGCTTTAATTCCGGGCGGGGCTACTTACTTCACAGTCTTAGATCTCAAAGATGCCTTCTTTTGCCTCCGAATTGCCGCAGAAAGCCAATGTATTTTCGCTTTCCAATGGGAGAACGCTGTAACGGGCTCAAAACGCCAAATGACTTGGACAAGACTGCCCCAAGGGTTTAAAAATTCACCTACCCTATTTGGTTCAGCTCTAAGTCAAGATCTACTGGATTTCGAGTCTATCCCAGGAGAATGTGTATTGTTACAATATGTAGATGACTTGTTGATAGCAGCAGTTACAAAAGAAAAATGTCAGCAAGCAACGCACGATCTACTACATATTCTCTGGAAGGCAGGATACAAGGTGTCCAGGAAGAAGGCTCAGTTGTGTTTGCCAACTGTCAAGTATCTAGGATTCCATATCTCTGAAGGTCAAAGAATTATGGGGCCAGAGAGAAAAGAAGCTGTCTGCCAAATACCAATACCCAAGAATAGAAGACAAGTGCGAGAATTCTTGGGGGCAGCAGGCTTCTGTAGGATATGGATTCCCAGTTATGCGATACTAGCAAAACCTCTGTACGCAGCTATCAAAGGTACAGAGCACGACCCCTTCTTATGGACCCAAGAACAGCAAACGGCATTTGAAGATGTGAAGAAGGCTTTGATGAGTGCCCCAGCATTAGGTCTACCTGATCACACACGACCATTCTACTTATATGTACACGAGCAAAGAAGAATGGCTGTGGGAGTATTGACACAGTACTTGGGATCATGGCAAAGACCTGTTGCCTACATGTCTAAGCAACTGGATGCAGTGGCCAGCGGACTTCCACCTTGTCTAAGAGCCGTAGCTGCAGCCGCCCTGCTAGTAGCTGAAGCCGATAAACTCACTCTGGGTCAAGAACTTTATGTACGAGTCCCACATGCAGTACAGACGTTGTTGGATTACAAAGGAAATCATTGGTTTAGTAACAGCCGTATGACCAAGTATCAAGCAATGTTGTGTGAAAACCCAAGAGTGCATTTAGAGACTGTAAACACCTTAAATCCAGCTACCCTTTTGCCACAACCTACTGAAAGTCAACATGATTGTTTGGAAGTAATGGATGAAGTATTCTCAAGTAGACCAGATCTTCGTGATTTTCCCATCCAGAACCCCGATGTTCAATATTACACCGACGGCAGTAGTTATGTGAAAGAAGGGATCCGCTATGCAGGATATGCAGTGACAACAATAGACAAGGTGATAGAAGCTCGGCCACTGGCGAAAGGAACATCAGCACAAAAGGCAGAATTAATAGCACTAACACGAGCGTTACAATTGGCTGAAGGTTTAAGAGTAAATATCTATACGGACTCTAAGTATGCGTTTTTAACCACTCATGCCCACGGAGCTTTGTATAAAGAAAGAGGACTACTGAATTCAGAAGGCAAAGAAATCAAGTACGCAGCTGAAATCCTACAACTATTGGAAGCAGTGTGGGAGCCGAAAGAAGTCGGTATCATACATTGTCGAGCGCATCTGAGAGGAGATGGTGATGTAACCAAGGGAAATCGGATGGCAGATAGTGCAGCTAAGCGTGCTGCTGAATCAGGAAGACAGGAGTATGTAGGGCATATAGCTGCTCTTATACCAACTCCACTGTCCCAATGGACTCCAGTTTATACAGCTCAAGAAGAGGAGTGGTTAAAGACTGAACCGGGAAAGTATCTGGAGAACAAGTGGTATCAGCTAGAAGATGGAAGAATAGTTATACCAGCATCGCTAGCGGTAGAAATTGTCCAAAATTATCACAACGGGACACATTCTGGGAGAGACCGTACTGAAGAATCTCTTAGAAAACATTTCTACATACCAAGATTGTCCAACTTGACTCAGGCCATTGTACGCAGATGTGTAACGTGTGCTAAGAATAATGCAAGACAAGGACCAGTAAAGCCACCAGGAGTTCAGTTTATGGGGGGACTCCCCATGTCCGATCTACAAATAGACTTTACAGTGATGCCTAAATCGGGTGGACATCGTTACCTGCTGGTAATTGTGTGCACCTATTCAGGCTGGGTAGAAGCATGTCCTACTCGTACAGAGAAAGCAGGAGAAGTTGTAAGATTCCTGCTACGAGAAATAATACCCCGATATGGACTACCCTGTTCTATAGGATCGGACAATGGTCCAGCTTTTGTTCATCAGTGCCTACAACAACTGACTCATATGCTTGGTATAAAGTGGAGGCTTCATACTGCATATAGACCCCAGAGTTCTGGTAAGGTAGAGAGAATGAATAGAACTATAAAGAACCAGTTGGCTAAAATGTGTCAGGAAACCCAACTTAAGTGGAACGTTCTCTTACCCATAGCTTTATTGCGAATCCGCAGTACCCCTACCAGAAGGATGGGCCTCTCTCCTTTTGAAATCATGTATGGGCGACCACCTCCCGTACTTGGTAACTTAAGGGGGGACTTGAGTCAGTTGGGAGAAGGAATTACCCGGCAGCAGGTTGTAGAGTTGGGTAAGACTATGGAGGAGGTACAGAAATGGGTACAAGATAGATTACCTGTGAATATTTATCCCCCTGTTCATAGTTATCATCCAGGAGACCAAGTGTGGATTAAAGAGTGGAATAATGTACCGTTAGGGCCCAAGTGGAGAGGTCCTTATGTTGTTCTTTTGTCTACCCCTACAGCGATAAAAGTAGCCGAAGTAACTCCGTGGATACATCACTCCAGGGTTAAACCAGCAGCAGTCGATTCTTGGCAAATTACAGCAGATCCAGAGAATCCCTGCAAGATCCGGTTGAAACGCACTACTCAGTCGGAGTAACGAGGAATTATTGTGGATTACAAATTTTATTGTTACAGGTGTGAGTGAGAAGGCCATAATAAAGCCTGTCCGCTTACCAACACATAGTGTATAAGCCAGGAAAGTCTCGAAGGGACACCTGTGAAGACGAGCAGAACTCCATTCCCTGCAGCCCTCACATCCTGGAAGCTGAGGTTCCATCGCACGGACGAAGACTGAGGATGACGGCGAAAGATGTGCTTTTGATTGTGTTTATTTATATGTGTTTTTATATTCAGGAAGGTAGAGGTACCGACACTCCTAGCTGTGAGGTATGCATTAAGACTACGAGAACAGGTAACCTGAGGTATATGCAAACCAAGGTTAAGTGATGCCTCAAGTAATTGTGAAATATCAGAGGCATCAAAGGGGGGAATGTGATGTAATTCCAGTAAAATACAAGTTTAGCAGGCTAAGATTGCCACAAGGCATATGTATGTATATGTGTTTGTAGTATCAGTTAGTTAATAACACGTAGCTAAGATACTGTCATCACTGTACTGACCAGGTGCAGGAATGTAAGAACTGGAATTACGCGTCCCTCTCCTTTGTATCAGATGAGCCACGTGGTTAGACCGGATGGATGAGTTTAGACTCTATTCATTAAATAGGTTAAGGGTATGTGTGGGTGTAGTTAATTGTGGGAGGAGCTATAGTGCTATATAAGGAATGTACTCTATGTATTCAGTACTCAGACTTTGCTGTATTTTGGTGACGCTAGTCCCTCTGAGTCCCGATCGGTGATCCAATAAAGAATCTCTTCCTTCCTGAAGAAACCTGTGTCCATCTCTCTGTGCTTGGCTTCCGTCAGTTTCTCCGGTATCATTACAACTACATTTACAATTATTTTATAGCACCAACATATTCTTCAGCACTGTACAATAGATAAACCAAGACAAACACTTCTAACAAAACACATTTGACAGATGGGAACAGAAGGTGAAGAGAGCCTGTACTATTAGTGAAGCGGAAACCCAAGTGTGCACCAAGTGTACCACCTTGTTGACACTCAGATGGTTAATCTCTAACATAAAAAAGCATGGCAAGCAATATTAATTCCTTGTGCTCAAAATGTGTTTATATCAATGGCATGGTACAAAAGTTTTGTATACACACAGATTTACTGGCCCCATCCCATTAACACGGGGCATTTTTTGGCAGCTGAGCATTTTCTGCACTTTCAGAGTGTAATGGTGTTATGGAGACATTCTCAGGCACCAGGTGTTATGTTATGGAGATAGGCACTGAGCGTAGTGGTGTTGTGGAGACAGGCTCGGGCACTGAGGGTAGTGGTGTTGTGGAGACAGGCTCAGGCACCAAGTGTAGTGGTGTTGCGAGGCCTAATAGAAAGCAGTTGTTGTTGGGGGATCCTATCATAAGAGGTGTGGAGATGGATAATGGTGGTCTTGTGAGATGTCTTTCCTGAGCTACTGCTCACAAAGACAGGAGACATATTTGTAATATTGTTAAGCGAGCAAAGCAGGAAGGGGAATTGGATGTACATGTCCATCTAGGGACAAATGACTTGGCTTGCAATGAAGTTTCAGAGGTAAAGGACGTTTTTAGTGTTTTTGCAAATGATATACGGCAAATTGCTTCCATGCTGTAATTCTCTGCAGTGCTGCCTGTGCATAACACTCAGAATGACAGGCAGATGCCTATTAGGGAATTTAACTTGTGGCTTGGTGAATGGTGTCAGGAGCACGGATTTGGCTTTATTTCTCATGGTAGCTGTTTGGAATGGAAATAAACTGTATGCATCTGTCTCAAAAGGGAACAAATGTTCTCAGTGAGCAGTTCAGAGGTTTTGCTAGGATGTATTTAAACTAGAAGGGGAGGGGGGAGGGGGGGTGGGGGGGGGGGCAAAAGGGTGATAAAACATCAATCCAATTGCCCCCCCAAACAAGGACAGTAGGTGCCTGTAGCAAGTGTGTTAAAAAACAACAAGTTTAGAGTCATGTCTGCAAATGCTCACAGTTTAGGGAATAAGATCCATGAACTTGTGGCAATAATGGCAACTGATAATGTAGATTTAGTCGCTGTTACTGAGACATGGTATAATGAGAAAAAAGACTGGGACATAGCAATACCAGAGTACTCTTTATATAGAAAAGACATGGAAGGCAAGAAAGGGGGAGGGGTGGCCCTGTATGTGAAGGATAGCATAAAATCTAGTTTAATAAAAGTTATTGAGGCGAACATAGAGTCTGTTTGGGTTACGTTAGAATTCGGTAAGCACACAGTACCTCGTGTAGGTGTGATTGATAGGCCCCCAGGACAAATAGAAGAGTTAGATAATCTACTAGTTGAGGAAATAGCTAAAATGACAATTAAGGGGGAAGTTATCATCATGGGTGTCTTTAATCTTCCTGATGTGAATTGGAAAACCAAAATAGCTGCTTGTGCCAGGAGCACACATATTCTAAACTCCCTACTGGGATTGTCTCTAAAACAAGTCGTTGAGGAGCCAACTCGTAAAGAGGCCATACTAGGTTTAGTGTTAACAAATGGAGATTTGGTATCCGATATTACTGTAGGTGAAAGTTTAGGAATCAGTCATTATCAGTCAGTGTGGTTTAATATAAGAACAGTGACTGAGTCACACCACACAAAAACAAAAGTTTTAGACTTTAGAAAAACAGACTTTTCTAAAATTAGAATATGTGTAAAGGAGTCATTATCAGACTGGAGCAATTTAAATGGAGTCCAAGAGAAATGGGATTATTTAAAAGTTGCACTGCTGAAGGCTACAGAAAATTGCATTACGCTTGTCAGTGAAAGCAAAAAATTCAAGAAACCACTGTGGTACTCCGCAGATGTGGCCAAAATAGTAAAAAACTAAAAGTTAGCATTTAGTAATTATTAAAAAAAAAACTGAGTGAGGGAGACAGAATGATCTATAAGATTAGGCAGAAAGAGGCTTTGTTCAGTATTTACAGATGAAAATTAAGTGAAGGGGCCTCAGTTAAGAAAAAGGACAAATGAGTCATTTGTTACATGTGAGTTTACAGAGCAGAATGCTTGGTTGTATAGGGAGAGGTATCAGAAGTAGAAAGAGCTGCTCATGCCATTGTACAGAACACTGGTGAGACCTTACTTGGAGTATTGTATGCAGTACTGAAGACCGTATCTCCAGAACTTGGATATTGATACTTTAGAGAGGGTTTAGAGAAGGGCTACTAAACTGGTTCATGGATTGCAGGATAAAACTTACAAGGGATAGTTAAAGGAACTTAACATGTATAGCTTGGAGGAAAGACGAGACAGGGGGGATATGATAAAAAAACATTAGAATACATAAAGTGAATCAACACAGTAAAGGAGGAGACTATATTTGAAAGAAGAAAAACTACCACTGTAGCGGAGTAGTAGTACAATCCACAGTATCTCCGCTGGTAGTCAGGAATCAGCATATATATCACAAGTAGCATAGTAAATATCCCTCTTTCTCAAGAACTAGACGACACATAGTCTGGGAGTCAACTGAGCCTTTATTCCAATGTCACCATATTTATACAAGTGCCCATGCAAGGGGTTTCCAAACCGACATTGCAGGGGCTTTACTTAAGTGGACTGTGTGGGGAACTTAGCCTGCAAGTTTTTTTCCAATAATACACTGCTGTACAGGAGAGATGATTGCGCAAGAGTACACTATTAATCACATTATCTCTCTGTACAGCAAAATATACATTTTTCACTTAAAAATACATAACTGGTGCAATATTGCTCGGAATTCGCCGACCTCTCACTGCATAGCTGGGATCTGAGTGCATCATCTGGTGAAATACCGCTCAGATCCCTTACCTAGAATGCGAAAGCCATTAGAATGAAAAGTCATACGAACACATGTTACAATGCTCTAATAGACAGTGGCTGATTAATTCGAATTAACATTTTAAACGAATAACATGGAAGTCCATCGGTGTTCGTGAAGTCGAGTAGCCGATTTTGGTTCCAGGCACTCGATGACCAAACACCGCTGGGCTTTCGGAAGAAAAAGATGGCCGCCGCCACGTTTTCGGTATACGTGGCGAAAACCATTAAAGGGAATCTCCAGTGCCAGGAAAACAATCCGTTTTCCTGGCACTGGAGGGTCCCTCTCCCTCCCACCCACCAATCCCCGGTTACTGAAGTGGTGAAAACCCCTTCAGTCACTTACCTGAGGCAGCGGCGATGTCCCTCGTCGCTGTCTCCTCCTCCGCGCCGCTCCTCCTCTGCATTGCGTCGGCTAGTGGGCGAGACGATCCCGCCCACCGGCCGAGGAGACCTAATGCCGCGCATGCGCATTAGCGCTCCCCATAGGAAAGCATTGAAAAATTATTTCAATGCTTTCCAATGGGGAAATGAGCGACGCTGGAGGTCCTCACACAGCGTGAGGATGTCCAGCGACGCTCTAGCACAGGTTTCCTGTGCTGTGAAGGAGGAAGTTCCCTCTAGTGGCTGTCTAGTAGACAGCCACTAGAGGTGGAGTTAACCCTGCAAGGTAATTATTATAGTTTATAAAAAACTGCAATAATTACACTTGCAGGGTTAGGAGAAGTGGGAGTTGGCACCCAGACCACCTCAATGGGCAGAAGTGGTCTGGGTGCCTGGAGTGTCCCTTTAACTATCCAAAACCATTAACTATCAACAGATACATTGTTGCTACATCGTTAATGGGAGACACACGACTCCCTTGTGTGGTCTCCCATTCGGTAGTTTGATTTGTTTCACGAACAGTGTATTCCAATACTGTTCGTGAAACTAGCATACGAATGCTCACCGTTTCGCTTTGCTAGCATACAAATGCTCTCAAGCTCAGACACAAAATAAATAACAGACGGAAAATGGAATTCACATATGTACTCAATCTTTAGAGTCCAGAAGTGGCTAGGTTTGCCACAACCACAACAAGAGTAGTTTTAAAATTAGAGGGGCAAAGGTTTAAAAATAATATCAGGACATATTACTTTACTGAGAGGGTAGTGGATGCATGGAATAGCCTTCCAGCTGAAGTGGTAAAGGTTAACACAGTAAAGGAGTTTAAGCATGTGTGGGATAGGCATAAGGCTATCCTAACTATAAGATAAGGCCAGGGACTAATGAAAGTATTTAAAAAATTGGGCAGACTAGATGGGCCGAATGGTTCTTATCTGCCGTCACATTCTATGTTTTTATGTAATAGCTGCATAGTCACACATTTTATTAACAAACACCAACTAATCACTGTTTAGCAGATATGCCACCACTCATGGCATGGTGGTTTGGGTTAAATGGGAGATATTAAACCTTCCTATAGATGGATGGGGGTCATATTGACCAAAATATACATTTTTAATCAGTGTAGTGTGTCTGTGGCAGGGCTGGACTAGGAACTGAAAGCAGCACTGGAAAACAAATTATTCCAGCCCTATATTTTATCGTGTCACATAGTGTTTGTATTTTTTATATCAATGTGCTTTGGAAGCTGTTATATTGTTTCTTACCTGCAGCTACTCATTCCAGATGATCCATGGGTATTACAGTGCTGTAATGGCCACCATCCAGGCTGACACACACAAGCTCACTACAGACAAGCTCACTGACACACACAAGTTCTCTTACCTAAATACAAGCTTGCTACAGACAAGATTTCTGATACACACAAGTTCACTACAGACAAGCTCACTGACACAGACAAGCTCACTAAAAACAAGCTCAATGACACAAACATAAGCTCACTACAGACAAGCTCAATGACACACACACAAGCACACTACAGACATGCTCACTGACACAAATACACACAAGCTCACTACAGACAAGCTTACTGACACACACAGTAGCTCTTACACACACAAGCTTGTTACAAGCTCACCGACAAACACAAGCTCACCGACACACACAGAAGCTCTTTGACCCAAGCTCACCCAATACACAAGCTCACTAAAGACATGCTCACTAGAAGCTGACTGACACACAGAAGCTCACTACATACAGACTTACAAGCTCACTAACACACACAAGCACAATACAGAGAAACTCACAAGCTCACTGACACACACACGCCCACTACAAGCTCCCTGACATACACAAGCTCACTGACACACTCAAGCACAGTACAGACATGCTCACTACAAGCGCACTGACACACACAAAGGCTCACTACAGACAAACTCACTACATGCAAGCTCTGACACACACAAGCTCACTGACACACACAAGCTCAATATATGCTCACTGACACACACTCAAGCACAGTAGATATGCTCACTACAAGCTCACTGACACACACAAGTTCACTACAAACTCACTGACACACACGCTCACTGACACACACTCAAGCACAGTACAGACATGCTCACTACAAGCTCACTGACACACTCAAGCACAATACAGACATGCTTACTACAAGCTCACTGACACACACACATAAGCTCACTACAAACTCACTGACACACACAAGCTCACTGGCACACACTCAAGCACAGTACAGACATGCTCACTGACACAGACACACAAACACATAAGCTCACTATAAACTCACTGACACACACAAGTTCACTACAAGCTACCTGACACAAACAAGGTCACTGGCACACACTCAAGCACAGTACAGACATGCTCACTACAAGCTCACTGACACACACACACACAAACACATAAGCTCACTACAAACTCACTGACACACACAAGCTCACTACAAGCTCCCAAACACACACAAGGTCACTGGCACACACTCAACCACAGTAAAGACATGCTCACTACAAACTCTCTCTCACACACATAAGCTCACTACAAACTCACTGACACACACACACTATCGATCATGGGCTGCTTAGTGGATATATAAGTACCTGTAACTTCACTGTAACTGGACTTCAGGTGCAATATGAGTTTTTTTTCATGAAGCTCTTCCACTTTCTGTATGAAAGGTCACCAGTATGAGGCTGGGGGGCAGAGCTCCAGTGCGTGGGCTGGATCTGCCAGACTGTCCATGAAGAGCTAGAAACTAAGAAGGTGCTTTTGTAAGAGAGAGAGAGTGAGAGAGACATACAGTGCTCTCTCACTCCTCTCTGCTGCAAACTAGGTGTCACCTTTCAGTGCTCTCTCACTCCTCTCTGCTGCAAACTAGCTGTCACCTTTCAGTGCTCTCTCACTCCTCTCTCCTGCAAACTAGGTGTCACCTTTCAGTGCTCTCTCACTCCTCTCTGCTGCAAAACCAGCTGCCACCTGTGGCCTCTGGCAGCCTCACTGTGGTCGTCCAGCAAGCTTTCTGCCCCAGGCTCCAGGCACAAACAAAGAGTCAGAGGATGAAAATAGGAGTAATGTGCTGCACTGCCAGCCCCAGGTGCACCGGCCCACAGGGGAATTTCCTGGTATCCCGGTGGGCCAGTCCAGCCCTGGTCTGTGGAGAATTCTGCTTGAAGTGTAATGTCTGTGGAGGCAGACCAGAGTATGCATGGATAGGGGCTGTAGTGTATCTGTGGGGAAAACAGGCTATATATTGTGAGAAATAAGAACTGTAGTATACTGGGGGGATCTGAACTGTAGCATATGGAGAGATAGCGGGTGTAGAATGTGGGGAGATTACAACTGTAGTGTGGGGGAATGTAGTATATGGGGCTGATAAAGTCTGTAGTATAAGGGGCAATAGTATTGTCTGGGTGAAAGTACTGTAGTGGGGGGGGGGGAGGGGTGGAGCTCGATATGATGGTCCTGCTGAGTTTTCTTTTATGATGCTGCCACCTTAAAGTGTCTCAAGGGCGGCACTTCACTGAGCCACACTCATTAGCTTAGAGCATCAGCTGAGGGATGTACTGGTTATGTTGCTTGGAGTGTTCCTTTAATCTTGCAGGATTCTATCCTTTCGGAAATTGTATCAAAAGATTGGTTTAAAATCAGATGTCGACCAGGTGTTTACAAAGGGATGGAAATATCTGCCCACAAATTATAGAGTCATGAGCTTAACATCTGTGGTTGGGAAATTAGTTGTAGGTTTATTAATATTCAGAAATTTATTTTTAACAACTATGTCATTAGTCAAAATCAGCATGAGTTATAAAAGGAAAATCAAGCCAAATTAACGCATTTTATTTTTACGAAGAACAGTAGACATTTGCATCAGGATGTTATAGTAAACAGAATCTGTATTGAAAAGGTTACAAATAGAAGGTTATTGTACAAATTGAAAAACATTGATTTAGATGAAAATGCTCCTTTTTGATAGATGGATGGTGGTGGATAGATAAGATGGATGGTAGATTGAAGAATAACTAATCTTCTGCAATTAGTAATACATGAACAACCATGGCTATAATACAGGAACTCTGTTGTCTGCAGATATACACTACTAGGGTATTCGGCAAGGTTTCCAATGTTGTCACTAAATTACCGACAAAAAAACAAATCACTAGGTATAGATAGCATCAGTGAGTTGTGGCTGTTTCCATAAGAATCTTCACATTTGTACCTAGTGATTCCTGGAGACATTAAAACATTGAAACATCAAAGATATTTTAATTTATTTTATTTATTTTACAATTTGATAAACACCAGAATAAAATGTGCATGCATTTTTTTTCTGCTTGTTTTATTTGGTGCTATATGAAAAAACAGCTTTCAAAAGCTGCAGAATTGCTGTATGCAGCCTCTGCAAGCTTGCCCCTTTTTTACAGGCACGGTCTTTTTTTCTGTGGCATGGAATACACCAATCAAAGGCTTCTATTAGGCTTTTCTAGGCTTCTCAATGATTGGAAGTTCAGCTCTTTGAGAAGGGGGGAAGGCAGGCACGCTTTAACTTAGTGCGCATGCCACTTCTTTTAGCTCAGTGGGGTTAATAGAAGAAGAAGAACATTTCCCTGCCTGTCTGATTGACTACCAAGGAGGAGATATATAGATAGTCAGGTCTTAGCATGGAGGGGACTAAATGGCATGAATATGAACGTGAAGGGAAGCATTTATGCATGGTAAATTATAATGGACAGAGACACTAATGTCCCATAATTAATTAAGAAATATATATGAATTATCAGTAGAAGAATCCTCTGATCAGGTTCTGCACATGGATACATATAAAATACTGTTACTATCCCATGACCAGCATGCTCAGATAATTACTGGTGAAGTGTGCAGACTAAGAGACTAAGACTAAGAGCCCTTTATCATGTCCAGCTGTGGTTGCAACATTGATGACTTGGGAAGTGCATGTTTTAGTGCTTTAAGTTTAAGTTCCTAATAGCTGAGCTCTCAGAAGCAGACAGTATCTATACCTCCATGTGTCCGTATGTAGTAGAGACAGTCCTTTTTTGGGGCCTAAGTCCATATGTCCCTCTTTTCCATCCCAATGTTCCTTTTTTTTCTAGGAGTACCATATTGTTGCTGTGTTTAAATATGTAAAAATAAAAAAAGAGCTGCACAGCAATAATAGTCACAGTAATTTATCCTTAAACTTCAAATTATGTGTTAAGAAATCAGTCTTTTTAAATAAGATACATTGTTCTTGTTCTAAATTAAATTTTTGTTGCATACATTGTTATTAATAAGTCACCTACAATTTCTCAGAACTGCTCCCACCCCTGGCCACACCCCCACTCACATAACTAAAATGAATGTGTCCTACTTTGCCCAATTGAAATATTGTGTGGTATGAGTATCTGTAATGGCAGACTGAAAATACCTTTGAGCGTGCAGATGATTTTTAGCAACCCCTTTTAAAACAAGACCTAGGTTACCTAAATTAGGAATTGTGGAGAACAGACAAAGGAAAGTGTAGATTCTAGGACGTAACAGTTGTTTTGGAAGAATTTCCTAATTTCTTTTTTCTTCACCTTGGCTATTATTTTCTAAAATGTACAAATTAGTTCTTCACGGCAGCCTAGATACATGCAATCTACTGTATATACTTGTGTATAAGTTGAGACATTTTAGTCATAAACTGCATTTTAAAACGCAGAGCCGACTTATCCGACTTATGCTAGTTTAGATAGAATTTCGACTCCCGAACGCCGTTCTCCTAGCTGTTCGGGAAGTCGAACGGGCAGGAGTACAAGTTTCAGTGGGGTTCGCAGGTTTGTGTAGCCGACTCAGAGATCCATGCCGTTGACAACCATGTACCGCTGCCTGTGTTCGGGAGACAAGATTGTTTGAACACGTGTGTTTGTATATCTGAATGGCAGCCACCCAGGGAATGTTTGTTTGTGGTTAACCGCCAGGGGTGGTCGGTGATTGAGAGGTGTTAACAAGGGGGACCACACAGAGTCTGTTCCGTAACCGAACAGAAGGGGAACATTTCCCTTTCAAATGTAGTATGGTAACAGAACAGAAGGGAAACAATTCCATTCAAATGCAGTACGGTAACCGAACAGAAGGGGAACAAGTCCATTTGAATGCAGTACCCTCGACTTATCCACGAGTCATAACATATTTCACAATTGTTGGTCAAAAAACTGCACTTGACTTATAGAAGAGATCGACTTATAGACGAGTATTTATAGTATGTTTGTTTTGATTCATTAAACATATTATTTTAATTACTTTTTTGTGGGGTAGTCAGTAAATTTACTGGTGGAAATCCAAGCAGATTATGTAAATGAAATAGGCTTTAATTAAATATGGACCTTAATGTGTAGTCACATTCAAAACACTGAATCAGTTCTTAAGACAATTTCTTCCTTTTTTTCAGTTTAGAATATTCAAGACAGAGATGATTGATATCTACAATCCTGTTATTTGACACAGGCAGAAGTAAGAAATGTCTTGAGAACACGGCACATGGCTTTTACGTTTTCTTAAATCACTAACACAACATTTGTGATTGCTGTAAGTGTTTCTAGAATTAAATTAAAATATTATCTTCTGTACCCAGCAATGTGAAAAGAAATACAAGTCTAACTTTCATTCTGTAGATGCTCTGTCAATGCGGTGTCTCCTTTTCACATTAAATGTGTACTATATAAAGGGCCGGCACTTCCAATAGGCGACTTAGGCAGTCACCTCATGGCGCAGTTTGAAGGAGGCGCCCTGCGCTGCCAGCACAGTGCCCCTTATGCCACACCTTCAGGCAGCAAAGCCAGGGACGGCGCCCCCAGAGCCGGTGCGCCCTGCACTGGCTCTAGGGGCGCAAGATACGAGTGACCCAGCAGGAGGGAAGCACACATTGCTGCTCCCTCCTACCTGTCACTCAGTGTAGCGTGGCAGAGCGGAGCGTTCCACAGTAAAGGGAGCTTCCTGTACCTGGCCAGACTGACAGGAAGAGTCAGACTGCAGCCTGAGCCCATCATCAACCTCTTGTCCTCATCTGGTGGTAAGTAGGCAATCCAGTATATTATTAGTGGCACTAATCTCTAATTTACCTCACATTAAAGGGACTTTATAGTCACCAGAACCACTGCAGCTTAATGTAGTAGTTCTGGTGTCTATAGCCTGTTCCCCTGCAGGCGTTTTAATGTAAATACACTGCCTTATTAGATAAAATACACTGTGTGCAGCACTAGCGTTAGCTCATATGGCAGATTATATGGGTGGGGCATTGTGATGTTACATGGTGGGCAGAGCATATGAGGGGGGGACATTTTTGTTTGCCTAGGGCGGCAAAAATCCTGCACCGACCCTGTATATTTATAGTTTATAAATATATAGTCCACTATGGGACTTTTTTTTCAGAACAAACATGGTTATTTACTAAAGCGAGAATTCAAAGTGAATTTCAAATTAAAAGGAACACTATAGGATATTTAAAGGAGCACTACAGGCACATCATAATAAACCTCCAGCAACTATTACTGACATCATGATAAACATCCAGCAATTATAACTGACATCATAATAAACCTCCAGCAGCCATTACTGGCATCATAATAAACCTCCAGCAACTATTACTGGCATCATAATAGTCTCCAGCAACTATTACTGATATCATAATAAACCTTTAGCAACTATTATTGACATGAACTCTGCTATTTTAAAACTATGCTATTTCAATCAGATGGCTTCATAGAGACCATCTGATTGGCATAGAGTGGCATTTTGCTGGATTGGATTGGATTGCCAGAAATAATCAACAGTGAAGGTCTCAGCCAAAGAGCTGGAGCTACACCAAGGAGAACTGTGTTTGGGAGGGAAAAAAGGTAAGTAAACTACCTTTTTAAAACTGACAGCACAGGCTCTATGGCCTAAATGGTGACTAGGGGCATTATAGCGTTAAGAATACATATTTTTTATTTCTACCACTATAGTGTTCCTTTAAGGCCAGTATAGCTAAACTGACACCATAGCTAACTGAGAGAATCTTTCCATATCAGCTATTTTGGCCTTAAAGAGACACTATAGTCACCAAAACAATTTTAGCTTAATGAAACAGTTTTTGTGTATAAATCATGCCTCTGAAGTTTCACTGCTCAATTCACAGCCATATGCTTCTCCTGGCTGTGAGTATCAGATGTAACTTAATTTGAAAGTTTTTATCTCCTGGCCTGTAAATTTTACTTTAATTACATACAGGAGACTCCTGCAGGGTCTAGCAAGCTATAAACAGAGCAGGAGATAAGAAATTTGTAATAAAGGAAGTGTAAACATAAGATTATTTTTATAGGAAGTGTTTAGGAAGCATGCGCACGTCACATGCAGGGAGGTTTGACTAGAGCTGTGTAGATAAAGTGATTTAACTCCTAAATGGCAGATAATTGAAGATTATGCTAGCGCTAGTGTACTTATAATCTTAATTTTAATAATGACAGGAGGCGAGTATTTTGCTTTACTCTCTTTACTAAAACTCCACAGCAGTAAAGAAAGTGAAAAACGTTTTAACCAATCAAAATGCAAATAGGGAGTATATTATCCCAGTCAACAGGCTCCTCCCCCTCTTTCGGAAGCGAACATCGGAACAGGGAAGAAAATAGTGATAAAGTCTGTAACGAACATCAGAAATGGAATCCAACGGGAATGATGAACTTCTTGGGTTGAGTAGGAAAACAGGCACCAACCGGAGAACATCCGATGCTTGGTCTTTATATGATGAACAATAAAGTTATGGTCATGCCGTAGATGTTCCAAATTCTTTCACACTTAAACTGAAAAGAGAATATGAGAAAGGTTAGGCACCGGTCTTGAAACTGTTTGTAGTCATGACAGTGATCCATCTGATTACATTGCAATAATTTAATTTGTATATTCAGTGTATAGACTACTAGTAGTTAAATAGGCTAATGACAACAGTGAATACTTTATGTCAACATGTGATTCAAGGAGTTATGAAGAAACAGAAAAATGAAGAAATGTAGATAAGTATGATTAGAGCATGAATAGAGTGGTTCCCCTCCTCCCCGGTTGGGAAGGGTGGGAAAATACTCGCCTCCTGTCATTATTAAAATTAAGATTATAAGTACACTAGCGCTAGCATAATCTTCAATTTTATCACATGACAGGAGGCTTCATATTTTGCATTTTTAACGCTGTAGAATAAGAGACATGGCAGCACCGGAATTCGGACGGAAATAGAAGGTGCGGAATGTAGATTCCCTAGACCAATCTGCGGAGCGTAGGATATCCGTTAAGGAAGCACCCGCCATGAAGGCTGAGGATGCTGCTGCTCCGCGTACTGAGTGGGCTCCGAATGTAGTGTCCACACCGGCTAGTGATAGTAACCAGCGAACCCATCTTGCCAGGGTGGTGGAAGTGATGGGGACATGTGGTCTGACGTATGATACTAGGAGTTGACCTGATGGTGTAGACCGGAGAGGTAGGGTGGTTTCCACGTACTGTTGTAGTGTGGAGACAACGCAGAGTTGTGGTTCTGTGGGGAAGAAAGGATAAAACACAGATGTGGAGTCCGTCTTAGTGCGGCGAGATATCCGAAATGTAACTCCTTCTGGAGAGATTGAAAAAGCGTCTATGTCCAGTGCTCGAATGTCTGACACTCTGCGGAAGGAGACCAGGCAGAGCAAGACTGTGAGTTTTGCTGATAATTGACGGAGGGAGAGTCTGTCGTTAGTTGGCCAGTCTTTCAGGAATTGGAGGATTACGTCGACGTCCCAGAATTGAGAATATTTGGGCCCTGGGGGACGTTGTAATCGAATGCCTCTCAGTCGGCATACAAGTGGTTCTTTGCCAACCGGAATCCCTTGTATGGGGACATGGGCCGCTGAAATAGCTGATCGAATTACATTAAGTGATACATTAAGGAAGTTCAAAATGGCTGAAACAGGGGCCGTAAATGGATCGAAGTTCCGTTCCAGACACCAAGTGGACCAGGAATTCCAAGCGGATAGATAGCCTCTTCTGGTTCCGGGGGCCCATGAGTTCCATAGCAGTTCTTTAGCAGCCTGCGATAGTTCGCCGACTTGCCAGGAGCCCCTGAAAGTGTCCAAGCCACCAGATGGAGATGGTTGTCTAGGATTAGTGGATGAGGGTTGCCTTTTGGATCTGTTAGAATGTATTGATGATGAGGTAGTAGAAGGGGATTGTGGCATGATAGAGCTAGGAGATCTGGGAACCATGGTTGTCCCCTCAATAGTGGAGTGATGAGTACTAGTGAGGTTTGCTGATTCTTCAGATAGTGTATGGTCCTCGCTATCATGGCGAAGGGAGGAAAGGCGTAGGCTCCTGTGATCGGCCAATGTTGTAGGAATGCGTCCACTGCTGCGCTCTCCGGGTCCGGGAGCCAACTGAAGTATAATTTCGTTTGTCTGTTGTTGCGGGACGCAAACAGGTCCAGGTGGAGTGGACCTAGGCGTTCCGCCATGCAGTTGAAGATTTGTGGATCTAGTTTCCAGTCGCTGGTGTCCCGCCAGTGGCGTGAGAACCAATCCGCTGTGAGGTTTGTCTCTCCTGGGAGGTGTTCCGCCATGAGGGAGATCTTGCGTGGTAGGCAGAAGACGAAAATTTCTTTCGTTATTTCTGACAGGAGACGTGAGCGGGCTCCGCCTAGGCGGTTGATGTAACGGACTGCGGAGATGTTGTCCATCCGGAGTAGGATGCAGCAGTCCGACTTGTCCTTTGCTAGGCTTCGGATCGCGAAAGACCCGGCTAGGAGTTCTAGGCAGTTTATATGTAAGTTGAGGTCTTGGGATGTCCAAGCGCCTCCTGTCGATACATTTTCGCTCGTCGCTCCCCATCCCCAGAGGCTGGCGTCTGATTCTAATATCATGTCGGGAGCTTTCCCGAAGATGGCTCGGCCGTTCCATGCCTCCATGCTGTCCAGCCACCATCTGAGTTTGTCTCTGACTTCCTCTGTCATCGGGACTGGCTGATCGTATGAGGGGTTTTCCCTGAGAAAGGAAGCTTTGAGGCGTTGCATTGCCCTGTAGTGAAGTGGACCTGGAAATATAGCTTGAATGGAAGCAGAGAGAAGCCCTACGATGCGTGCGAGGGTGCGGAGTGGAATGGTGTGGGAGCGGATGGCCCTGCGTAATTCCTTGCGAATGGCTGAGATTTTTGCTGACGGTAGCCGTAGAGTGCTGGAGGTGGAATCTATCTCGAATCCCAAAAATTTCATTGTTTGTGATGGGGAGATAGCTGATTTTTGAAAGTTCACTGTGAAGCCCAGGGATGATAGGAGATCCATGGTGTAGCGTGTGTTGTATCAGTCTGAGTCTGTCTGAGCAGAACAGAAGGAGGTCGTCCAGGTATATAATGCAACGAATGCCTTGAGCTCGAAGATGTGTGACCACGGGTTTCAGCAGTTTGGTGAAACACCATGGGGCCGAACTGAGGCCGAAGGGGAGGCACGTGAATTGCCAGGGACGGCCTTGCCAGTGGAATCGAAGGTATTGTCTGCAGGATTGATGGACGGGTACTGATAGATACGCGTCCTTGAGGTCCAGTCTCGTGAACCAATCCTTGTCTTGTAGGAGGTCTCTTAAAAGATGTATGCCTTCCATCTTGAAATGGTTGTAAGTGACGTATTGGTTGAGTTGTCGTAGGTTTATGACTGGTCGTAGGTTGCCCGTTTTCTTCTTGACTAAGAAGATGTTGCTGAAGAAACCTCGAGGGTCGGATGCGGGTTCTATCGCGCCTTTTGAGTATATGGTTTGTAGTTCGTCGTTGATGAGAGATGTGTCTGTTCTTGAGCAGTTGATGGGACGTGGTAGTTCCGTCTGTCGGGGTTGGTCTACGAAGTCTATGACGTAGCCTCGTACTGTCTGTAGGATCCATGCGTCCGTGGAGATGGAGGTCCATTCCTGGAAGAAAAGAGATATGCGACCTGCTGTATGCATTGGAAGGGAAACATGAGTGAGCTGGTTGCTTACCTGAGGAGAAACGTGCTCTGCCTCGAGTGCGTCGTCCGCGACCTCTGTCTGCGCCTCGTGTGTAGGAGGATGGTCGGTATCCCATCTCTGGGTAAAAAGGCTGTGGTCTTGTAGCTCTGGGGCCTGAGGGCCAGAAGCGTCTGGCAGCACGGCCCCTTTGGCGGCCAGCCCGTCCAAAAACACCCCTAGAGGGGTTTTGTCTAAAGACTCTTCTCATTGATGATTGAGCCTTGTTCAGGGATGTGTAGACGTTAACATGTCTGCTTAATTCTTTAAGAAATGGTTCTCCGAAAAGTTTGCCCTGTGCCATAGGACCTAATTCCTTGGTGCCCAACTCCACCAATTTCCCGTCAATGCGGAGAAGTGCTGCTTTGCGTCGCTCAGATGATAAGGCGACATTGGCATTACCCACAAAACAAAAGCACCTTTGAGCCCATTCCCGCATGTCATGCGCCCATTCGCGCACCATAGTAGGGTCAAATTGATCGGCTTTGGCTAGGGCATCGTCAGCCAAGAACATAATTCTGGATAGTGGTCCCACCGAGTCCAGAAGTTTATCTTGTACCCCTCTAAACCCCTTTTCCACACCTTTTCGTGGGTCACGGCCACCTCGTGACATAAAAGTTGTCATCACTTGGTCGAATTCTGGCGTGTCCGCAACGTGGTCGGGTAGAAAGGGCCGTGGGCATTCTGACCTCAAACGGTTGCGGACCATCTTGTCCATGGACTTACGTAGCCAGAGGTGCATAAACCTCGCTAGGTGGTCAGGTGGTGTCCAATCGCTTGAGCGAGGGTGTCTAATTTTTCTTGGGTCAAAAAGTTTTTGTCCCAGTGGGTCAAGGATGGTGTCTTCATCCTCTTGCGGGGTTTCCGCCTTATCTTGGTCTTGGGGTTCTCCCATGAATGTGTGTTGCGGAAAAAATGATTGGGATCCGGAGACTGAGCCCCAAACATCTTCATTGGAGTCTGAGTCGTCCGCTTGCCACTCATCTAATATGGCCATGGGTTTAGTTTGGGACTCTTCTTCATCCGAAGAGTAGTCGTGTTGAGGACTCGTGATGGTGGCAGAAATGGGTTTAGAGCGTTTAGCGGGGTTTTTGCCTTTATATGGGTGGCCCTTTTCGCCTTTCCAATGGCGTTTGCCCGTGAGTGTTTCAGGGCTTTTGCGAGATTCTGGTGCCTCAGAATCTGAGTCATGGCGGGATGGGTGGGCTTTGGATGGTTTCCTCTTGTCGGAACAAGAGGCCATCATCTTGGAGAGGACTTTCTCCATTGAGGCGGAAACGGCCTCGTTCACCATATTTTGGAGATCTGTGGTTTGAGAGGTCTCCATAATGTTTGGGTATGTTTGTTGGCACAGGGCGTGGTAGAGGTCAGTCTGCTGTATTTCAGTCGATATAGACTGTATGGATGTCTCTATGCAATACCCCAGCAGGGTGCAATAACCTTGATAGTTATATAGAGTACAATAGGAACCCCAGCAGGGTTAGTAGTTGTATAATTATACCCAGTGGGTATAGTAGGTGTTTAATAAGAAACCGAGTACCCCAGCAGGGTCTAGATGGTATATTAACTGGTCGGTTATGAACCAGATAAACCCCAGCAGGGTTGTAATTAAATGATACCCCAGCAGGGTATGAGTAGTGGTCTGCAGGGGTTGTGTCCCAGCAGGGTAATAATGAGAATTATATATAATCACCCCAGCATGGTGTATAGTGCCAAAGGGCTTGGTAACAGGCACTGTATTCCACTTTAGCCCCAGCAGGGCAATTAGACCACTTGTTGGGATTTTTTTGTATGTTCTGGGCCTCACCCAGTATGATAGAGGTGGCCACAAAGCGACCTCCTTAGCAGCACAGTATAGGGCAGCACCCCAGTCAGGCACAGGTTAATACCTGATGTGCCTTTAACAGATTTGACTGACCTCTTTGCAGACCGTCTGTATGCTTGTTTAGAATCCGTTAGCCTGATGTCTGAGAGATTCGCGGCAATTTACGGCGATCCGAAATGGCGGCCGTAATCTCGCGAGACGCGAGATTAAAGATGGCCGCCGCAAGAAAAAGGCTGCGGCTGAAAAGAGAACCACGAAAATCTCGGCGGGAAAAAGAAGCCGCCGAGCGGCGGTAAGGTGGAGAAAAAGGGGAATAAGGAGAAAACTAGGTAGGCAGGAAAGGGGGCAAATGAATAACCACAAGGGAGAGAGTAACCCTGGTGGTCTCTAGGATCGAGGATAGTACTAGAGAAACCCAGTAGAGGTATAGAAGTTAGTACTAGATAGATAATTGGAAAAAAAAAACAGGTAATAAAGTATAAATATGTATAAGGAAATAAGAAGCATAAACATTCAATAGGTTATAATAGGGAAGAGCCAAAAACTCTGACCTGTCTGCGATGGAGCAGTAAAGAAAGAGGGGGAGGAGCCTGTTGACTGGGATAATATACTCCCTATTTGCATTTTGATTGGTTAAAACTTTTTCACGTTCTTTACTGCTGTGGAGTTTTAGTAAAGAGAGTAAAGCAAAATATGAAGCCTCCTGTCATGTGATAAAATTGAGCAATGAGATTGCATAATCTATACACCACAACTACTTAAACTAAAGTTTTTTTGGTGACTATAGTGTCCCTTTAAATTTGAAATTAATTTTGAATTTAAATCGATTTCTCACTCTAATGTATATTATTAACCCCTTAAGGACCAAACTTCTGTAATAAAAGGGAATCATGACATGTCACACACGTCATGTGTCCTTAAGGGGTTAAAGAAATATGTGTATTACTGCCCTCTACCTAAAACCCATATTTTATCTTCAGTCATAGG